>NW_026267587.1:15755-27810 GCF_000697945.3 Frankliniella occidentalis | reverse complement strand
AATGGCGACGAGTCAAAGGCTCGCGCCTCTATTTATTCAGTGTTTGGCATAACAAGAAGAACAAGGCGATCGTAAAACAATTAAATGGTTCAGGGGTCTGAGCGTAGGGGTCGCCTCCATAGTGATCACTAGTGGCCGTGACTGAGGGTATTCTGCTGTAACCTGGTTAGGTTAATGTTACTATAATACTACACTACTCCCTTCTTTTAAGAACCCTTCCCTAAAAATGCTCAAAAAATTTAATAATAACAAGAGCTTCGCCTTGAACTTCATACAATACACTTGGACGTTAACGTACAAATTGATTGAACTGACTCTACTTTTAAACATTGTTGATAAATAAATGAACAAATTCTACATAATTTCAACTAAATTAAGCCTGTGAGCTTCCACTTTGCCAAACCTACGGCTTATTCAAACCTACAAGTCTGGCTCGGTGTGCAAACAAAAAGAAATTGACTTCCCTCCAAGCATATAGCAATGCATTAATATCATTCCTTGCCGGACCACTATCAACTTGCTATCAATAGTAGTTTAAAATCCATTCAGGAGATCAACCACGGAGTTCAATGCCTTTAACATTCAAATTAATCTTGATGTAAACTTGCTGTGGGAGAAAGGTGTACCAGTGTACCTGAAACACACAAATGATCCTGGAACAGTATTTGTTGAACACTTAAACCTTTGCCTTGGGCTATAATTAAATTGCCCTAGGTGTCTCCTACACTACTGACTAGACCTATCTACGTGACACCGTTGATTTTGAAAACTACCACGTTTCTTATTAACCTCTTGAAGGTTAAGAATACTTAACTTTTAAAATAGAAATGGTCCGCGTATCTGATCCAGCGTTGATCTTCCTCTGCCTGCGTTGATTGGTCATTTCCTTTGATTCCAGCGTTGTCTTGAGTCTTGACGTGTTTAATTATTGTGGTTCTTTATACAATTCCTTGGTTTAGAACTTTATTTCTCGGCTAGTGCTGTTCTGCTAGCCGTGCTCTCTCTCTCCGCCTGCTCAGACTGTTCTAGCAGCGTTCCTCTCTTATTCTCCCAAAGAGGAATTTTGGTGGAAGGAACGTGGATTCCACGTGGATTTGTGACGTGGATTCAACGTCGAGTATCCACGTGATATCCACGTGGATTTGACTCCTTTATCCACGACATTTCAACGTGGAAATCTCGTCGATTGAAAAACTTTTTTTTCCAACCTTAAGTGGAGTTGAACCTGGAACCTTTGAGTTAGTAGTCTTGTACCCTATCCATTACCCTACGGCGACGCTGCTGGAAGAGGAACGCCAGCTACCGATCCCTTTCTAAAGCACACGCCAGCTCTCTGGCTTATAGGGCGTTGTGCGTTGTACGTTCAGAAGTATAGCCTTGAATTTAATTAATAATTGTACTTCCTTCACAAAATTTAAAAAATTGTTCGATTATGTATACAAAGCTTTGAACACTTTTTTAACGTGGAACGCAATAGACGGTAAAGTAGATATCACGTGGATTCCACGTTATTTCCACGTTATTTCATGAAACGTGGAAAAGCAAAACAAACTGCATCTCTCCGAGAAAACTGTACATTATATACCACATTTAGCAATAACTACTAGCTTACCATGTTTTTTTATGGTTTATATCTGATGCATAGTGGCGGAAAAAACCTGGAATCCACGTGATATCCACCAATTCGAGTTCAAATGTATGAATGTCACAAAAGGGGAAATTATCCATCTCTTTTCAGTTATAAGTTATCGTTCTGCATTTAAAAGTGATCTAGAGAACAAAGCCAAGGGTGGTTGAAATACCGTGGATGTATCCACGTCCACGAGATTTCCACGAATCCACGTGGAATCAACGTTGAATCCACGTACCGCTCCTCTTTGGGTCTCATACTCGGCTGCGCGCGCCGCTCATGCGCAGTGGGTTACCCCCACTCCTTCCTTTTCCCCTCCTTCCGTGGACGAGCCGCGTCTTGGTGCCAACTCCTTCCAACCGTCAGTCGCCATCTTGGTACCGTCTTGATTAAGCGTCGCTTCGCTCCCGTAGCTCCTCTCGTCCTTTGACCCTCTTTTACCGGTTTTTTCGGTTGCAATTGATCACCATGCCTACCAGGATTTTCGTACAGCACTTTGTGGGCTACCAGCTCCAGAATCTCATGAGATATTACGTAAGTATTGCCTTATTTCTTTCCCCAATCTTAAGCCGGTTCGCGGTCTTCGTGAGGACGCTCTTTCGTTGTGTGCCTTCTTTCTAGATTTGCGTCCAGTGCATTCAAGCAACATTGCAGAGTCCCTATTGCGATGTTGTTAATCCCTCATTTGTGCAATATGACTTGGTAATCGAAAATTACCTCCTCCGTGATGCTCATTTTATGAAATGTGGCTGCTGCCTTTCCCGCTGCTTTGTAAGTTTTTTTTGCTTCCTTTCGTGCCCTGTCCCTTGTGTTGTGCCTTTCGTCCAAATTTTATTATTATAATCATTTGTTAGATCATCCTTGAGCGTGGATTGCCTCCCCTCAATGGGGCTGCTCCCATCTTCCACGGGCACCCGGTGCCTCGGGTGCCTCCACCCGGCGTCTTTTTTTGACGGCTTGGACCCCGATATCCTCGCTCCTGCTGACTTTAACGCAATTCTGGAGGATCTGGACGAAGTCTTCGACGACTTTCTGGCTCCTGTTGCTCCTGCCCCGGCTCCCGCTATCGGACGAGGAGGGCAACGACGTCGTCCCGCTCGGTAAGTGCCGAAACGGTTTTCTGTGTGTTCCCGCTCGCCCTGATCATGTCTGTCGTAGTTTTCGTCCATTATCATTGCGCCCTTGAGGATGGCGAGGATGTCGTTTTGTGTGGGCCTTGTGCCCCTTATGCCGCACCTGATTTTGTGCTGACTGGAGGTTTTTGCTATAAAAGGCTGAAGTTCAGCTTGGACCATTTATATGATCCTCACAGTGACTACATCTGTGCGCGGTGTTTAGGCTGGCCCTTTGTGCGTTCACTTGTTCCTCGCCTCCTTGTTTGTTTTTTTTGTTGTTCGTTGTCGTTTTCAATGTTTGTTTTTCTCTTGCAGACTGAGATCATGCGACTCTCCACCGCCCCGATCGAGGATGGCGCTGGTGATCATGAGGAGTGAGGTTAGTTTCCCTTCGTTATGCCTCTAATTTCTGGTTGTTTGCTTTCCTATCTGATTTTAATTTCTGGTTTTCTTTTCAGGATGTGATATTAGACTTTATATTATCTTTAGTTATTGTTACTATTTGTCTTATTCTCCCTTCCTCTTATGGGTGACTTTGTTTCTATTCTTCGTCCTCAAATGGACTAGTTTTCAATGAATGTCCCCATCTATTTACTGATTTCTTTTTGTAACGCCCCATTATGGATTGCGGGCTACTATTGTTCTTGTGTTTGTGTTCTCAATTGTCTATTCTTTTGTAACGCCCCTTTATGGATTTGCGGGCTTATATTGTTCTTGCATTCGTTCTCAATTTATATATTCTATTGTAACGCCCTATTATGGATTTGCGGGCTTCTACTGTTCTTGCATTTGTTCTCCATTATCTATTCTATTGACTGTTACCGTTCATCCTTAGGGTAATAAATTTATGTACATGATTTGGTGTTTGGATTGAAACACCTTTTGTCTTTTCTATTGTTGTTATTGTAAACTTGCATGAACACTTAACTTATTACAACACTTTGCTTTTTCACAACAACACAATTCATCACAACTTAAAGAAATATCTAGTTCTTTCACTTGGGCAGCGAACACTTATCTTATTATAGTACTTTAGCTTTGGCACGACAACATGATTGTTCACAATTTTTAAGGAACGATTTCTTTGGCACTTAAAGTTTAACATCATATTACGGATTTGAACACAGGATAATACTTTACCAGTAACTTACATGACCAACACTAAGCCTTCTTTCCTGGGCAATTGTTTGCTGTGTGGAATCTTTTCCTGCACTTTCTGCATTTTGTGCTTCCCCGAGGATCTACGGGCAATGTTTGAGTTTCGTCTTCTGAGACTTTGAGAGTCAGCCTTTTGTTCCTATAGAATTAACCCAACCATGCTTGTCTGCCAGAAGGTTGCTCATCTGAGGTAAGTGGCATATGTTTCCACGGCATGTTTAGCACCAACCCTCCACATACAACTTCTTTGTTTGCTTGTTTCTCTTTTAGCCTTTTCTCTAGTTCCCCAATTGCTTCTTTTTCTTTCTATATTTCACTCTCCATCTCTTCGGACTCCATTTCCACCTCTTCTGTTGCTAGCTCCACATCTATTTTATTTATTTCCGCTTCCAACATCTCAACCTATGTGTCCATCTCACTTTTCTTTTCTTCCATCCTTTCCTCTGCTTCTGACTCGGAGTCTGATAGCTTCATTTCCTCTGCCTGTCTCTTAGCTATGTCGCTGGCACTTTATCCCTTCTTGTTCTCATTCTCACTATCACTGTCACTGGATAGGAATTCTCTTGTCACCAGTGGTCGCATGAAGTCTTGGGCTGCTTGGTACTTTCTCAGCTCGGGTGCTAGAAAATCCAGATCTTTTTCATGTTCCTGCCTGATCTTTGAAGTGCTGGGCAGATTCATGTAGTCCCCAGCTGTCATGGGTTGGTGTGAGAACCAATCTTCTAATATAGGTGCAGGGTTTTCCACCATTTCTTAGCATGTGGTGGGGAAACACATTGGGAAGCCTGATACCTCTCCCACAGGCAGCAGGTCTTCCCTTTCCACCATTTTTTAGCCCGCCCTTCTGCTTTGAAAAAGCTATCCAGCGGGCTTATGCAAACGACCTCGTGTCTGTCTGTGTGTCTGTGTGTCTGTGTGTCTGTCTGTTCCACTACAAGGAGATGAGCTAGAGACTTTAAATTTTCAGGGTATCTTAAGGTCCAATACTAGAGAACGAAACGCCTACGGCAAATCCTGGCAACCACCTCTAAGGGTGTGAATGGGGGTATCCACGGTTCAAAAATTCTTCCAAAAAGTTTTTTTTTTATGTTCCCCTAAGGGGTAACTTGTGAAAGTAGAGTCTTTGGGCGAAAATTTCGTCCGTTTTGCTCTATCTCTAACCGTTTAGGCGCTAGAGGGTCTTTTTTGACGAAAATAAGCTAAAAATTGCCATAGTGAACAATAAGTTGTAGTAAAAGGCCTAAAAACCGCAAAATAGAAAGGAAACTCTTCCACCACCCCCTAAAAACGTTTTCTAAGCAGAAGGGTGGGTTGTAGTCACGGTGCTTCACCGTTACATCCCTTTCTCGAGTCTTTGGGGCAAACTCAAAGACGACGGGTTTAAGCGGGCCGAAGGCCCGCTACATCATTCGATCATGTTCTTCAGCAAATCGCGTGACAGAAATGGTCGGGCCGCAGGCCCGACCATCGCCGCCGGCAGGCCAAGCAGGCCCGGCCCCTGCCGAACGGAGTTGCCGGCGGAGCGAAGCGGAGCTGGCAACTTCGTTTGGCGGAAGGGCGGGCCTGCTTGTTTAAAATGTGGTTGGGGAACACATATGCTTTCCTGGACGGGTCGGGGGATGCCCCCTGGCTGGATGGGCCTGCCTGGGTCTGTTTCGCAGGGTAAGCCACAATTTCTTGGGGCATTTTCAAATTCTGAAACAGGAATACTAATTTTGGTATCTCCCCTACCCCTTTTTCTCACTAAAAGAGTCTCACTTGGGCACTTGCTTACCATCTGGGTGTTCCTGGCTAGAACCTTCCTTAGGGCCGAGGCCCTCTTCTTTGCCCAGAGGTTTGGGTCTCCTCCTGGCTTCATTAACTTGGCCTTTTTGGCTTCAGATACTTCTTTCTCTTGTTTCAAAGACCTTTTTACCCTTTCTAAAATTTTATTCAGTTTAGATTGATCTGCTTTCTTGGTCTCCGGGATTCCTTTCAGTGGCGGGCCTCTATAATCCTCCTCTCCCTGCTTCTCTGCGGGACTACCACTTTCAGATCTTGGAATGTCCCCCTTTTCTCTGGTATTTGATCCATTTTGCCACAATTTATATTCACTTCACTTTACGATTGGTTCGGATAACTTGGATGGGCACGCGTCCGACGTCTCCGGTGAATTTGAGGGAACCGTTAGGCTTAAGATAGCGTCAGTAGCTTTCTTTTGTTTTCGTTAAGCCTACCCGTTGCTTAGCGACCTACCCGATTGCGTAGCAAGCGGTTGGTACCCGCTACCCTCGCGACCGGTTCCGATTTGAATTTTTCGAGCCGCTCGAAGATCGAGTCCGAGTTTTTCGAGTGCTAAGATGGTTGCGCTCATTCCACAAACAACAACCAAGAGCTAGCGATGTTTTTATTGTTGTCGTCGGCTTCATCTGGGCATCTTGCTAGCCTGTCTATGTGAACTGTCAGCTTTTTATCGGGGTTGTCTGCCCTTTCTGTTCTCGCATTGCAGTCATTTATTATGTTTGTGACCACGTTAGGCCCCTCCCATCTGGAAATTAGCTTAGCTGAGATGCCTTTAATTTTCCAGCTTTAGACCACACACGCTCAACCGGCGCGGCCGCGGCCAGCTTCCCAAGCTTACTCATTGCCAACTTGGCTAGTTTTTGTAAACCATCTGGCCGGTTCTGTCAAAGAAAAAAACAAGCAGAATTATAATCGTGGAAAAGTTGACGTTACTGACAGTATATTAATAAGTGTAAAATAATAAAAGCCGCATATTATGCTCACCATCATTCTCCAAAACTGAAAGAGCTGCTCTGCGGGCACAGAAGTGGCCATGTGCAATTTACGACTGTGCCCTTTGCCCGACTCGGGTGTCAGCGTCGCAGGCCAAGGTAGATGTATGCCAGGCACGTCGCAACGGAACAGTGTTTCGTGAGATATCGCGAAGCCTGTTACGCGAGACCTGGTCTGGCGTACATCTACCGAGCATAACAAACTTCTTGAATTGATCCCTCCTTCTTTAAACCAATAATTTTACATTTTCACACCCGAAATTTTTTTAGTTGGTCACAAGTCGTTTTCTCTAACTGTTATGGAAGTAGCAGAGATGCAAAAATTATTAGAAATGTCTGGTCAAATTTAACTCATGGAAACAGTTTAGCTCTCAAAACTACAATAGGGTGTTCCAGGCAATCGAAAACGGAAGTAGAAAAAGAACAAACTCACTGACCTTTCTGTTTCCGTTATGGCTCTGATTGGTCGAGCTTATCACGTGCCTCTGAGGCCTTTCAGGTATGAGAAACTGTCAGATCAGTTTCGAGCTCCCCTCCCTATTTGAGAGGTTAGGATCGGACCAAACTGCCATGGTAGTTTCTCATACTGGGCGGACGGAAACAGGTAAATCAGTGAGTTTGTTCTTTTTCACTTCCGTTTTAGATAGCCTGGAACACCCTATTACCATGCCTTGCTGACACAGCTGAAGCACTGCTCCTTGGTCCAAATCCTTTGGTGTTGCTTGCTTTGGTGTTACCTGTATGTGCCATATGAATGCAAATGAAGAGAACAGCTGTAACATTAGTGTTGCTTACACTGCTCCATTCTCCTAATTTTTAAGACTCACAGAAGGAATAGATGCAGCAGCAACAACAGGAGGAGGAGGAGGAGGACAAAGGGTCCCTGACCAATAGGGTATTTCACCTGACGCAAACCGGATCCAAAGAAGAACAAGAGCTTTTCCCGAACTCTTTCCTCCCTTGCTCTGATTGGCTGCCGCCGACGAAGTTCATGAAATGGCCGCAAGGGCGGTCGACTCCTAGTGTCGGATCCGAGAACTTCGTCGGCGACGGCCAATGAGCGCCAAGGAGGAAAGAATTCAGGAAGAACTCTTGTTGTGCTTTGGATCCGGTTTGCGTCAGGTGAAAGACCCAGTTGGCTAAGACCTCTTGCCTGGCTGATGTAGTAGACTGGAAGACAAATATAGCTACAGCAGTTTGGAAAACGACATCATTTTAAAAAAACGTTGTTGCTTTGAGATAACAAATTTGAACTGTACTTACATGACCAACGCCACTGGGTCCTGCCACTGGAGTAATCTAAAAAAACATTAACCACCTATGTTATTACTTTTAAAAGGTGGAATTAAAATGCTGCATCCTTGACATCCATTGACATCCTTCACCAAGTCAGCTGGGCGGGTGCGTTTAAACCCTTTTGTAAAGGCTGGTTTATTTTGCAAACTCAGTGCTCTATGAGGAAACTGGAGAGTTTTTGTTGCTCTTGTCTCCTCATTGGCATTAAATCGGCATCACAGAGAAACCAGGACCAATCTGAATCTGTGATGGTACACAAATTCTCCACCAGAGAAAATACATTGGGCTTAGGCAGCACATCACGCCAAGAGCGATTGGATGCTTCCTGACACTTCACACCTCCAGTTCCTTAATTTCATGAGTTGGATTGAGGCGATTCCTGGACAAGCACTCCTGGCATTTTGTACATTTGGTTGGGATATCATCCAAAAATGACAAAATGAAGGATGATGCAATCCGATTGATGGTGTGCACTTCACCAGGGGGCAACGTACGGGCACCTCTAACAAGTGTGACCGTCTGTTGATTGTTGTTGGCCACATCACCACTTGTTGTCAACAAACTGTGGAGATCATTTAACAGGTACGAGTCATCATCCATGCAATTTTTGTCTTTAACACGACCTGAAAATCTGGTAACCATGCATGTCTTCAATGCTCCTATAAACTGTGTGCAAGTCAAATCAGTGCTCCCACCAGAGCACAGTCGAATGCAACAGAATAGATTTTCCAGTGCATCTTGATTAAAATTTCTCAACTGCAAGACTTTCAGTTTCAAGCTTGACACCTGAGACCAAATATACTGAAAGCCCTTGACAGTCTGAATCCAGCCCTGAACAAACGGTGGCACATGGATGTCTCCAGACGACTTTGTAATGAACCTCCACCTTTGTAATCTTTTCACCATATTTGGCCATTCTTCGTGGTGAAGACTATTTGAGGACACATTCACACGTTGGGATTTTTTCTTCTTATCTGAAGTGGTGGGACCATTGGTCAAGTCAAAGAATAAGTCTATGTCCTTCAGAAGATTTACAGTGACCATACAATTATTTAAATAGGTACCACTGGAAAGTCTAATGTAACTTTCCATGAGACCAGCTACACTTGCACTTATTACTTTGGCGGCATACTTCAC
The DNA here is from genome assembly GCF_000697945.3 of Frankliniella occidentalis. Classification (NCBI taxonomy): domain Eukaryota; kingdom Metazoa; phylum Arthropoda; class Insecta; order Thysanoptera; family Thripidae; genus Frankliniella; species Frankliniella occidentalis. Next base: position 18,700 of record NW_026267587.1, on the reverse strand, counting down.
TCTCATTTATTGCTTGCCACGAGGATTCACATGTTTGATGGTCAGTTGCGAATTACCTCCAAGGGAAGAGTCAAGTTTAAAAAATTCTAAAATATGCCTCCACTGAGCTATGCACCCAGCTTTATATTCAAGGTCACTAGACAGGAGATTATTTCTAGAACTTTTAAACAAGTGAGGGACATCATAAATATGTACAAGATTATGGCCATCAATGTAATAAATAATGTCATCATTAAGAGGAGAAGATGATTTGAGAAGGGAGACAGCACCCCTGTTGGTGGGCCCCTGATCTGACACTGTAGCAAGAACATTAAAACCAACTTCAAAAACCGCTCTCACCACATCTGTAATTAATAATTTTAGCATATCTGACGGGCAAGTTTGGTGAACAAAGTAAAAGGCTATAGGTTGAGTCCATTTAGTATTCACACCTTGAACCATAAACACAAGAGCATGGTCAGCAACCAGATCAGTCCGACCACGGTTGCCATAATTTTCAAAACCTGCCACAATTTGCTTAGACTTGTTCACATTCAACCGGCCTGTAAGAAACATTTCATCAAACAGTAACACACAATTTCTGTCTCTTGCAGTCATTTTCCGTCCAGACCTCTTAAGTAATGAAAGCAACGGCTTTGAGATGCCAGGCTCAATTGGGATTGAAGACAGCAAGGCATGTACTTTCACAGGGAAGTAGAATATGCTCCCTCAAAAACCGGTAAGCTCTAGGACTCCGTTTATAAAGTGCTAAAGCAAATAACCGGTCATCAAGAGACCAAGTTCGACCACAGGCTTTACGTTTGAAATTAACCAACTCAGCTTTTAACATTTTTCTGAGCCTACTGGAAACAGTCAGCTCATCTACCATATCAATAAATTTGTGGTTGGCTAAAACAGCAAGAGAACCATTACTCCTGTTAATTTTTTTCAGTTTTCTTTTAACCTTAAGAGCTATTTGCCTGTACTCTTGCATTCCTTTAACAACAGGTTCATTTTCCAGAGTAAGCTTTACACTACAACTTTCAGCCAACTGCTTTTTGCTTACTGTTGTTCTTTTCGGGAAGGGTGACCTGTCTCGGGCCCCAGAGCTGTGTGGTGACCCTGCAAAGAACAAGGAGAATTCAAACACTTGGCAAACTGTAAAACAAGATTTAGACAAATGTTTGGTAGTATAAGGCCATCTGGCCATTTTTAAGTCTCTAACACAATTTGTTGTTGAGACAGACTAGGAAGAAAACATTATGGTCAGTGGAGTAATGGGTTCCTTTATTACCCAGTCAATAAAACTTGCCATGTTGCAACCTTCAGATAGAAGTGACATTATCATACTGTACTCCTATAAAATATCAAAAACTTACGTCTTCTAGCAGGTTCTTTAGTGATCTCACAGACCAGCACTATAGTGGGTGGCTTAATATGGTGAAGATCAAGATCTAGAGAATCATCCTCCTCTCTCATTCGCTTGCCTGTAAGATAATAAAATCATACAGAATTTCAAAGTTTACTTTTTAAATTATAAAAAACAGTAAATTTACCAGATGGAGAGAGAACAACAGCATCAGCATCAGTGAGGGGTGGATGAGTAGGTGGGCTGACAGGTGTCACAGCATACAAGGGCATCCCTGGCATCTCAAACCAAGATGGGTTCTGCCCCCTCTGATGCTGGTTGTGGTGTTGTCACATCTTCTGATGCAGGTTGAGGTGCAATGGCATCACCTGGTCAGAAATAATTATTATGGATGTTGTAGTCCAGCCCCTGCTGTCACAGTCAGCAGTAGTACAAGAGCACCTACCCTCTCCCATGCCACCAGGCTCATCATGAAGATCTTCAGGACAATTAAGAGTTGGGTAAGCCCATGAAGCCAAATAGGAACGATGGTCTCCATCAAAGTACATTTTTGTTTCGAAGTGGCCAGGACACATCACATGACGTTCATGGATTTGTTTCGGTGTCAGCTGGGCAAGCTTGGGATTGCTACAAGCTGCTTTCCACTTACCTTGTCTGAAACCATTTAAAATAGGTGTCAAAGTCTACAAAACCTTTATTTTGATCATACTGAGTGAATGTGTCAACTAACCTAACTGCTTCCAAGGGAAAGCGGTGCATAGTTTTGCCATCAGCTGGCTTTGAAATGGCACCGCAGCCCCTCACAGCACACCTCCTTATTTTTGGGGGCATAGTCGTTTCCTATTATATTATTTGCATTCTATTAAAGAAAATTTAGGAGAGGAGTAGATGCACATTGACACCTGTTTTCTGCTTCGGCGATGAAGTTTGTTTGTTTACCCTGATCAGTCCTACCGTTTTCGCGTATGGGGAGATAAAATTCAGAGGGCAAAGTGTGACATTTCGGCCGAAGTTGTGAGACTTCAAAATAGGTGAAGTTATTTATTCTTACTCTTGTAGACTTACATCCATACTCTTGCCTATCCAAATTGTAAAACCATGTCAGAACGAGGTTTACAAAGGTTTGTGTTTACATCTTTGTAATTATGGCAGAACATTGAAACGAGGGGAGGCGGGGGTAGGGGGGTACGATTTTACAGACCGGAAACAGTATATGTGCTTGGCTGGGCCTGACAAAAATACTGTAGTGTCGTAGCTAATTATAAATATTGAGAACTATAAACTCGTCTGAGTCCTGCCCATGGTCTAGTCGAGAGTCAGTCACACAACACTATCACTCGCCATCTATCGGCAGACACACACCTTCCGTTGCCCAATAAAAGCAGGCGCCAGCTTTGAATCGGCACCACACTGAGACCAGCGCTTGATGTGAATACATCGCTCTGAAAAGACTGTGGACTTTCATTCCAAATACCCCTCTACCCGTTACAAGGTAGATGTACGCCAGACCACGTCTCGCGTAACAGGCTTCGCGATACCTCACGAAACGCTGCGACGCGCCTGGCATACATCTACCTTGGCCTGCGGCGCTGACACC
>NW_026267587.1:11557-12420 GCF_000697945.3 Frankliniella occidentalis | reverse complement strand
CCCTCAGACACGTCAACCTTATTTTTCGACAAAGAATCAAAATCTGCCTAGTAATCCAGTGTGCTCAAAAATATTTGCAAGCGTGGGACGGTCTAATACTGCACTCACAAAAATGTTTTCTCCAAGGGTCACCGTTGGGGTTAAATCGACTTTGCAGCTACTCGGAGGATATCTCGGAGTGTTTGTTCCGGGCTCCCTTTTTTTGATCCTAGATTTTTACCCCACCCTGCCGCGGTATGGATAGCTAGTCGTACTCTCTACTGTACTACATTGAAGAGGCTCACCCTCAGTCATCAGTCCAGTCGAGAGTATGCGCTCAGTCCGAGTCCCCCCTGTGTTGCCCACGGGACCCCTCGCCTCTCGTACTTATCCATGCCTCCTCACCAACTTGGTACAGGTATGTGCATTGCACATTTGCCAATTTAAACCTTTTCAAAAAAATATGCCCCTAAAATGGCTTAAATCGACCAATATCTCGAAAACTAAAGGAGCTACGCCCAAACGAACGAAATTTTGGTTACTCAGGAGGTGAACTTAGTTTGCAATTTTTCATACTTTTCGATTTTGGTTTTATTAAGTGAATTTCCGAAATTGTAATTGCGTTGCGGGAATAGTAAATATTGTCCAATTGAGTTGCGATTTTTTGCATTGTATTGTGCGTCCCAAATGTCCACTTTTCCGCACCCCGCCGAATCCGCGCGGAAGAAAACCCTGTTTTCAATGCAGCCTAATGTGCAACTAGGGTTGCGAAATTACCTGCAACAATCAATGTTACCGTAAATTACGGTAAAATTGGTAACTGACCGGAAATTATGAAAAAATCGGAGAAGTTCCATTTCCAATAGAAAAATTGGCAATGTACT
>NW_026267587.1:9482-10114 GCF_000697945.3 Frankliniella occidentalis | reverse complement strand
AAATTTCGAAATAGAAAGACGGGAAGCTAAAGTCGACGTTGGCAGCATTTGCCACTATAGTGTCTTGTCATCTTTAAAACTCGAGTGCTATCCTCGAGACATGGTGTTCACTGATAGGAAGGCTGAGGTACCACTGCAGTGTTTGTTAGACCACACCGCAGCTCGGCTTCTCCTGTCCGTGGACCCAAACCGCTTGGCCTCATCAGACGACAAGGCGCGTATTGTACTCATTTTGAAGGGCGGTATGGATGGAATGGGCAGCCAGAGTCAGTTTAAACAAGGGTCTGTCGATGGCACCATGTAAGTAGGGAAGGACAAGAGCATGTTTATCTGCAGCACAGTACCCCTACAAATGTCTGTAGAGGGTGGAGTAGTTCTATGGGACAATCTAACACCATGATCGCCTAGATATTGTCAGCCGCTGAAGATTCTGTTTGAAAAAGAAACAGATGAATTAGTTCAGCAGGTCGACAATGAAACTAAAGTGATGATAATTTCCCTTATCCCTCTACAGCACATGCTACAAGATGGGAAATCAGTTCATGTTTCCTATGATCTGCATTTCACGATGACTGATGGAAAAATTTGCAACGTTCTGACGAACACCACCAGCAACCAGTGCTTCGTGTGCA
>NW_026267587.1:4951-6756 GCF_000697945.3 Frankliniella occidentalis | reverse complement strand
CAATATGGTCATATAGTGATCTTAAATCAGTTTTTCAAGACGAAACCGAATATGCCCCTCCCGACTTTCTGACACCTGAGGACTTTCTTATTATTGAGAATTTTGCCCTAAAAACAGTGTTTTTCACCGTTTTAAGGGGAAATTTTTCAATTTATATTTTGGCCATATAGTGATCCTGAATCAGTTTTCTGAGACAAATCTAAATATGTGCTATTCAAATTTGTAGCTTTTAACACTAGAAGGACCGGGATTTTCGTACACCTAGAAGGACCAGAGGGGTCATTTTGCCCTCTCTACGATTTTTGGCCGTTTTTATGGCTTCAAGGCTGCCGTTTTATCGCACATGATTAAGGTTTTTGTGTGTTTAAAGTTACCTGGTGCCATGACGTGACATTGGTTAGGTTTGAGGTGCGTTTAGGTAGGCAACCCGCACGGCATAAAACCATTTTTTTGCCATTTTACTGCTACTTGTGTTAACTGTTCGCACCATTTTTAAACTTCAAAATTAATATCCGACTTAGTACACATTTATAAGTACGCGATCTTTACAACACATAAGTTCTCTAAAAGCGGGAGTGTGATTCACACACAAACATTTTATGTTTTACCAATTTGGCACTGACAACAATGTGCGTGGCAGTTTTGCCATTCGCAAAAGCATCCGTACTTCGTGCTAGACGTCCCCCTTTGCCATCAGAACACGAGTCCGGTGACGTAACTACCACTAAAGCCTTGGATGTGTTGTAATTTAGAAACGGGTTTTTGTGACGTGCGTGTTTCCTACCTTCCCCAAATGACGGATTTAAAAAGTGTCACATGGCCGACCAAAAGTCACAAGCCACCGTACATAACAAATACGGTCAGCCTTATGATGGAAAAGTAAGTCCTCGCCAGTTTACACTTCAAAATGACCCCCTCGGTCCTTCTAGGTATAAGTAGTAATATCTTTGAAAGTTCTTGTCGCAGAGACCTCCTATTTTGCGTCCAAGCGTCTTTCGGTAATACATGAAAAGTCGGAAAGTGATGATCGCTCAAAAAAAGAATTCGTTGTTCCTTTGGCAATTTAAAATCAAAAGGGGTCATTTTGACCCCTCCGGTCGTTCTAGTGTTAAGCGAATTATTAGCCATTTGGAATGACCCCCTTCCCGAAGAGCCACACATGAAAGACTTGTCATTTTTGGAATCTACGCACTCGATTTACCCAAGTTCCACTCTCAAATATTTTATTCCCAATTTTCGCCATTTCATCTCACTGTGAGGCGCAGCCGCTGCCCCTGTAGATTTAACAGCCGCTGCCGCTGCTGGACCCTCACCCCTACCCTACCTGCACCCGCACTCGCAGATACACGCAGTCTTTCAACATGCAGGTTGCAGGTTTGAATCCTGCTGTCAGTGCTGTAGTGTTGGACCACATTGGACCTCATTGGACCATGTTGGACCACATTGAACAAGTATTTATGTTACATTGTACTACGACCTCATTGGGCTCTATTGGACCGTACTGACATACACTGGTTTGAAGTGGTAAGTGGTTCCAGTCAGGTGGTATCAAGTGGTTCCAGTCAAAGGGGCAGACCTGTGAAATGTAAGGGTTTGCAAGAATCGTCACTACATGAAAACTACACGCCGCATCGATTTAGGATTAAAGATGTTTTAAGAGTATAGATAGACGCTTATTTTGCTCGAGGGGGCCTCAACTCCAGCAATCTGGTGTTCACCCACCACGGCAATCTACGATAATCTTCGGCAATCTCTAGGTTATCGGCTGCAAAGGCCATGCTTCTTGCCTACATTCGGGGTGACAT
>NW_026267587.1:2512-3850 GCF_000697945.3 Frankliniella occidentalis | reverse complement strand
GACACCTTAAAGTTACTTATGGAATCTTTATATTTAGTGAAAGTATAAAAGGTATCTGCTAACAAAAAATCAGAACGTCGATACCCTGCGGTAAGATTGGGGCTTTAAAATCTGTAAACCGAGTGTTAGCTAGTGTTGGGTGAATAGACCATTTCACCCGAGCGCTTTTCGACCTTTTGAAGAACAAAAATACCGGAAGTCAAGGTTAAGTGTCACACAAAATAGAGGTTTGTCATCAATGTGACTGACAATCTTCTCTTCTCCGACATAAATTTAGCCAAAAATATATTCTTACGGCACAAACCGCTTCCGTCTAACGTGTTTAACGGCTAGGAGCGTTCCAGATACTGCCCGACTTCCGGTATTTTTGTTCTTCGAGAGGTCGAAAAGCGCTCGGGTGATATGGTCCATACATGGGTTCGAAATTTACTATGGTGATTTGACTGGGTTCAAATTTTCTGAGGGTGAGCGGACGTGGGTTCGACTTTGGAGGGGGTGAGTTGTCGTGTAATCTAAAGTGTTAATTGTATTCACATTTTTAATACAGAATTCTTACTTTCTTCTGTCAGTTTAGACAGCATTCTTTGCTTCCCTTCCTTCCCTCGTCCATAAGTCCAGTCTCTCTACTTACCCACGCCTTTACAGCAGAATTCTCATTTCAAATTCAAAGGTAGTTTGGCGCTTAAATCGTTGTGTGGGATGGCCAACAGCCCCTGATAGATGATAAAACTTTTATTTTACAAAATTACGAAAATGGGAAATTTCTCCGAAAAGTGGCAATTTTTTGCCGCCAGGTTGGGAAAAGCCACCATTGGGGTTTGGCAACACTGCAGATAGCTGCTTGTCCGCACAGCTAAAGAAGGTACCTGCTTGTGCGTAGGAGATGTTGAGGTGTACGCCAGGCGCGCCGCAGCGTAACAGTGTTTCGTGAGATATCGCTAAACCTCTTACGCGAGACGTGGTCTGGCTTACATCTACCTAGTATAGTAACAATAAAGCATTCCGGTAAAGCTGAAACGCAGAAGAACGCGGGGAAGAAGAAAACGGAAATCGCTATGCTTTAACATGGTGACTTTTGTTATCTTCTTCCCCGTATTCTTCTGCATTTCAGCTTTACCGGAATGCTTTATTTGGTGTTCTGGAAACACCAAATTTACCCTATTGTTAGCCGGATCCGTTCCACTCAAGGCTGTTTTAACTCTACTACTGCCGCATCCAGACAAGCGTGAGCTTGGAATCCTCACGTACATTTTAGCGCTCAATAGGGTATTTCAATAGGGTATTCCGCTGCGAGCGAACCGGAACCTAAAGAAGAAAAGCATGACTGCTCGATCTTCT
>NW_026267587.1:331-814 GCF_000697945.3 Frankliniella occidentalis | reverse complement strand
AATGGTAATAGTAACCATGGACACATTCATGGACTTAGTTGTGACCATGAAAGGCAATTCTCATGGTCATCCCTTGCCATGGAGCACATTGGCCATGGCCATGCAATCCATCCACTACATACTCATGGTCAACTGTTGTTTTCATGGTTTACTGGTTCCATAAATCTATGGTCAGAAAATTCCATGGCTAAATTTATGTCCATGGCTCATGGACAGCCCCATGGTTTTTTTACCCAGGGGGGGTTGAGCCAAAATACTCAAGAGCAATAATAATAGGGTAACCCGCTCCGGGCACGCGGCGGCTGAAGAAGGCAAGAAGCGCAAAAGCGGAGAGTGGGGGAACGCGTAGCCGCGTCTTCGTGCTCCCCCACTCCTCGCTTTTGTGATGCTTGCCTTCTTCTTCAGCCACCGCGCACCCGGAGCGTGGTACCCTATTGCACATCACCCTTCTCCGCGGCCTTGCAGGTCTCTACGACGGACTTA
>NW_026267587.1:0-280 GCF_000697945.3 Frankliniella occidentalis | reverse complement strand
CCGTGCCCCTAGTCGACGCGGCTGTCCTCGGCGACCTACACGTCCTTCCACCCTACGCTGTCCGGGAAGGATACGCGGCTGGGACGCATCCTGCACTTGATCGTCCTGCGGGCGCAGAGACCCCTGTTCCTCACAGTGGGACGGTTCACCAACCTCACGCTAGAACTTTTCCAGGACGTAAGTGATGAAGCCTTCGTTTGTTATGGAACAAAAAGATTTTAAAGTCGGTAGTTCCGTTCCTCAATCTACAGATAGTTTCAAGTTTAGGTGTCATCAAGCA
>NW_026267586.1:100876-101937 GCF_000697945.3 Frankliniella occidentalis | reverse complement strand
TCTCTCTCTCTCTCTCTCTCCCTCTCTTTCTCTCTCATCCTCTTTCTCACTCTCTGGAGCGGCTTTAACTTTGCCGCGGCCCACTCCACCACCGGGTGATTCACGGCGGTCGTTGACTTGACCTGACCACTCCCACGCCGACGCGGTCCCGACGGTCCTCCTGTTCGAAAATGTACAGCATGTAGCAATATCGCACGAGACCAAGTGTCGCAACATGCGGGGACGCAGGCACCGCTTTCTGTAACAGCTCTGCCTGCTCTGTCGCGCACATATCCCACGCACCACCCCAAAAATCCGCGGGCGCGCTCGACATTTCAAGACCTGGAACCCTGGAACTCCCCGGCTCCGTTCGCCCTTAGACATTTATGAGAGTGGCAGTCACGGAGTCAGGATAGATTATCTGATGAAATTCCAGAGGAGTGGCGACGGGCTCACTAGAGGGGAGCACAATTAGTTGCGAGGCTGGTATCAAAAACGCTTGCCAGGTGGATCGGGGCAGGGCCGTTGGTTACGAAATATACAGAGTCTCTTTCGCTACTAACCACTGCTAAATATCATAAACTAATACATAAAAACACTGTAGATAACCTTGCAGACGATTGTAAATGATTTGTAATTTGGAGCAAAACCCGAAGGATTTCCTTTTTAATTGGCGAAGTGATAGCAATCCAAAAAGTCCTGCGTCTGACAATTGACCCAATAACTCGAGAGTGGATTAGGAGAACAGTGTTTCGTGAGATAAATTGAAGCCTGTTACGCGAGACGTTACCTGGCGTACATGGACAATGCGTCACACTTGCTGCAGGACACTTCCGTTCGGCACACTGTACAAAAAAAAATCTGAAAATTCAGTAGTAGTTTTTCAGAATTGGCACTCGGAATCTTATTTTCAGAACATTACTCAAAAATGTTTAAGTTTATAGACTGGAAATCCGGACTTTTTACTCTGAATCAGGTTTCCAGAGCAATTTGTCTGAATATTTTGAAGTATATTTTCAGACTATACGCTGAATCTATAATCCAGAGTTATCGGTATGAATTTTGAGTGAAAAGTCCACCGG
>NW_026267586.1:98955-99966 GCF_000697945.3 Frankliniella occidentalis | reverse complement strand
ACAGAAACGAGTGCTAGCCGCTAGCCCTCCTTGCCACCGCAAATATGGTTCGACGTAGACGTACGGGAGGTGTGATAAACCAAAAGCTTGAGACACGGCTGGTTTGCAAAATCTTTCACAGTTTTTGTTCTGTAGAGAGGGTTTGTTCAAATGAACATTTCTTCAATTTATTGGCTTAGGTGCGTCTGTTCAACATACTAATAATTGTTCGTAAGCACTGGAAACTGACAGGCGTCTTATGGCGCCAAATTTTGGTGTCCTGTGAGAGAACGCCAAATTTAGATGTCTTTGAACGCCAAAATTTGGCATTCTTTGGGCATTTGGCGCCTTTGAACGCCAATATTTGGCGTTCTTTGGAGGACGCCAATATTTTGGCGTTAAAAGACGCCAACCAGTTTACAGTGCCCTCTCCACTTTGCAAAAGATACGCGAACACGCAAACACGCACGAGCACCCGAAGTGTCATCGCACCACCAGGTCGAGTTCGTTGCCAAATCTTAGTTTGTAGAGGTTGGAATAACCTGTTCTTTGAATTCCTCTCCCCACCTGCCCCCTCTTCTCCTGGCTAGAGGTCGATGGAACTTAGCGCCAGGGTCAAGACACTGGTCCCAGCAGCTTCTGAGCGCGCGTTAGTGGGAGAAAGGCCACGATACGCGGCCCGCCAGTAAAAAATAATCTTTAACATACATGTTTCAGATAGTTTAAACTTGTGGAAAGAGGAAAAATAAAAGAAAATTGCAGTTGTAAACGAGTAGAAAAATAAATTACGTTATCTTGAAAAGTTCCTTTTCGATTTCCTCCGGACTACCGACCTCAACAGCACATTGCGAGATTTCTATCACGCCGTAAATAAAATTCACACTGAAATATTAAAAATATTATTTTTTTAATGTTGTGTTTCTTTTATAGACTTGTGCTTTACGCAGTCTCCGATGCCGATCTTGTTGAGCCCCCACTCCCCCCCCCCCCCTCTCTCACACACCACCAGGGTTACCTTTTGTGGTGGCCACG
>NW_026267586.1:96451-97343 GCF_000697945.3 Frankliniella occidentalis | reverse complement strand
TTATCGGTATGAATTTTGAGTGAAAAGTCCACCGGCCTAGGGATTTAAAATTACCGGTAATATAAAATTTCTCGGTAATTTACCGTAACTTACCGTAAATTACGGTAATTTTAGGTAATATTTGGTAATATTCAAAACACAGCTTTTATAACTGTGCTTGTAGTCTCTGAGGTATTGTATTAAGTTCTCCGACTATTTTCATCATTTTAACAGTCGAGTCAATAGTTGTAGCACCATAGTCGATATTTACTCGTTTAAAATAGATATATTGGAGTAGTGAGGTGGAAATAACGAGTGAGTGAAAGGTCTCAAATCCAGTAAACCCCCTTGCGTATTCCGCTTATGTTCTATGTTCTCCGCGTACTACGTAGCCTGCGAGTGATCTCGAAGACAAAAAGACGCCAGGTCTTTTGCATAAGCCCACTACGTAGCTTTTTCAAAGCCTGATTAAAATTATGCGTGTCTTAACCTGACGTACTCTGTGTTTTCTGACAGGAAAATGAACTTGTTGCGTAGTGACGCATAGCCCAATGAACTAACACAAACACAACACATCAGACTTGCATTTGCGCGATACGACAGGACTTCCCTCACAGACTTACAAGCACAAGCCGAAGGGGTATTTCCCTGGCCTTTCGCGACAAATTAGGGCTAAGTGGTACAGGCGCACCCTAATTCAAGCGGAAAGTATTAAAACATCAAGTTTTCGAACCAGAATTAGCCAAAAATAATATTTAAAATATTACCATAAATTACCAATATTACCGGCCCCACGGTAATATAACCGTAAAATACCGTAAATTACCATATCTTACCGGTAATATTACCGTCACTTAAATCCCTACACCGGACAGGTGGACGAAGCACACCATAGGAGCAGACGCTGCTCTCA
>NW_026267586.1:90129-91534 GCF_000697945.3 Frankliniella occidentalis | reverse complement strand
TGGCGGTAGCGCCAGCCGGCAGCGCGGCAAGGCCGTTCCCTGGGTGTGGTCGGCCTGCCGTGTGACCTCGAGTCCAGTCCGCGTCCGTGCACGCCCGGATGTCCCCCCCCCCCCCTTCCACCCTCGGCCTCCCTCTTCAGGGGTGCGTGGTTGGTTTGTGCCCTGTCCTAATGTTATGTTCACGTACACTCCTTATCTCTTGGGTTATTTTTCAGGCTGTTATTTATCCGGGTTTACCGGATAATTAAGAGCGGGTTGTGAAGGATATGGGGAAAAGAGAGGAGGGGCCAAGGTCGTTGTCCAGGGATCCAGCGCGTGACTTCAGCAGCCATGTCCTGGTCATTTAAAAAAAAAATACGTTCAAACCGGTGTCATTGGAGTGCCACGAAGTCACCCTCCCCTCATGAGAATCGCCTTTTGCCAGATATACCTGAAACGTCGCTGATATTTTATCGTGTAAAGTAAAACAGCGCTGCACTGATAAACTAAGTGTTCAACTGCTCAACAATTGTAAGTGTGCAACTGCAAGTTGAATACCTGCAAGTGTGCAACTCCGTAGTCGTACACTTGCAAGTGTTACACTCGGTAGGTGTGCACTTGCAAGTGTGCAACTCCTCGGTTGAACAGTTCCTTAGATTGGACGCTGACTGTGTGGGAAAGTGCTCAACCGAGGAGTTGCACAATTGCAAGTATTTAACTTACAGTTGCACACTTAGAAGTGTTGAGTAGTTGAACACATAGTTTATCAGTGTATTTGCCGGATGTGCCGTGCACGGACCCATGGGTCTTGATCAATTATTACCCTATGCAAACTCATAGCCCCTGAGAAAAATTGGGTTTTAATAGTACGATGCCTCCTAACGACAAAGTTCGATCTTCAGCGGCACGGTTACACAAAGTTCGATCTTCAGCGGCCCGGTTACACAAAGTTCGATCTGCGGCGGCCCGGTTTACACAAAGTTCGATCTACATTCCGGCGGTTTCTGCAGCGCAGCCTAAATGTATTCATACTCGTCAATATTGGAGATAGAAAAAAAGTAAAAACTGCTTCATGTTTGTAAAAGATCAAAGAACAACATACTCCAAAGAAAAAATTGAATGCTATCACAACAAGACTGTAGTAGAGGTCTAAACTTGCGGCTTCGGCGAGCGGCGAAAAGCAGATCGAACTTTGTGTAACCGTGCCGCTGCACATCGAACTTTGTGTAACCGTGCCGATGAAGATCGAACTTTGTGTAACCGTGCCGCTGAAGATCGAACTTTGTGTAACCGTGCCGCTGAAGATCGAACTTTGTCGTTAGGAGGCATCGAGTATTAAACTTTCCCTGAGGCGTTCAAACTGTTCAGTGGTTGTAAAACCGCCACCAAAGGTGGCATATCTACCCACTCTGTATACTGTTTTGTT
>NW_026267586.1:87707-90079 GCF_000697945.3 Frankliniella occidentalis | reverse complement strand
AAAAAAAAAACTAATTCCTTGTGTGATGTTGTCGGCAGATGGATCCCGAAAAGCCCACTGTAGCCGAGGAGGTTAGATTGAAGCGGCTTCTTCAATTTAGTAACCTCCTTGCCGGCGGTGCTGCGTCTACGGCTGCCCGATCTTCAGCCTCAAGTTCAAGCAGCACGAGAGCAACTGTTGGTCCATCTGCAGCTGCTGGCTCGGCAGCCCCGACCGTCCATGGGGGCTACACTCTTGGAGCTTCCTCATCTGTCGGCTCTTCGTCGGCTCCACCTGTTGCCCCATTTGCTGGGGGCTCCACTCTTGGAGCTTCCTCATCTGCTGGCCTTTCATTGGCCCCACCTGTTCCAACATCATCTGGGGGCTACACCCTTGGAACTCTATCTGCTGGCCCTTCGTCGGCCCCACCTGTTCCCACATCTTCTAGGGGCTACACTCCTGGAGCTTCTGTCAGCTCCTCCGCACCTCGAGATGTATTATCTTCAGGATCAGCTTCAGTAATTAATCCTCGATCTAGCTGTCCTGTCGAGGGATCTAGTGGTGCCGCTGTCATGTTCCTCAATGGTTCAGACTCTGCAGGTACGTGTAATGATTTTTGAACGCTGTCTTGTAATGTTGATGGTCTTTGCCTAACCTGGTGTATGGTCTGCAGATCTGTCGAAGATTCTTCAGCGTCTCTTGCAGTCAGCTGCAGCAATTCGTCCTGGTTTGGATGCATGTTCAACACAGCAACTTCCCCGTCGCCAGCCTCTGCAGGAGCTTAACCCAGGTAACATGGTAGCATTGTATGCAATAACTTAGTTCACTATGCAGTGATGAAAATGTGTAAAAGGAAGTTGCATTGTAAATCATATTACAGGGCGTGCGAAAGCTGGCAACAACACTCAACTTGTTGATTCATATTCTTCAGAAGAAGATGACCCGAATCGCCAGCGCCAGATTTCAGCATTCAATAGGAGACGGATGCAACTTCTTAAAAACAACAAGTGGCGGGAGCAGCTCCCCTCAACCTTCTCTCAAGGTAAGTTTTGCAGTGTTTAATCTTTTGGTGTCTTCGCTCTTGGACATTCTTAATTGATTCTAGTGTTGATATTTTGTTCCTAGTCATGCTGTGTTTGCTTATAAGCTTAACTGGGATTTTATTTTGTGCTTTCTTCTCTTGCAGGTTTTGGTGATGAGAACTCTTCCCCTACTAAATCCTCTCCTCCCAAGAAGAGGGGACCTGGGCGCCCAAAGGGGAGCAAGAATAAAGCGACAAAGCAGCGTTCCTCAAAAGCTGAATCTGAAAAAGGCAAGCTCTTTTAACTGAAAGAGGTATTTACTGCTTGACATTTGTGCTAATTTTTCTTTTGCATTGTAGATGTTTACTGCCATGAGTGTGATGGGGAGGCTGAAGGTCGCCGCGTTCTTTTAAGTTGTGGACACCTGTTCCACGTTCATTGCCTCAACAGAACTCAAGCTGAGAAGAAGCTCGAAGGCCATGAAGGTAACTTGTGCCCGTTCTGTGGGGTAGAGTATACAAAAAAAATTCCATATTTTGGGTGAATTTATTTGACACTTGCAAGGGAATGATCTCTTCTTGTATTAGTGAACACTTATTTGACTTTATTTTACATGTCACTTTTCTGTACATATTTGCCTGCCTAGATATTATCTTTGTTACATGAAATAAACAATTTCACAATTTAATCTTGCTTTGAGTTTTGTATCATTGTAAATTTCATCTGCCCAATATTAAGTGATCCAATTGCAGCTCTGCTGATGGTTTATTACTTTTGGGAAGAAAAGTATACTGTTCGCATTTCTGTTTATCGGCTCAGCTGTAATTTGAAAAAGCTCCTACACAGACTGTCAGCGCTTATTTCCATTTAGTAGATCAATAGAATATAGGTTTTGCTGAGTACTTGGTTGAATTTGGAATATCTTTGAACTGATTATTCTTGCTTGCTAAATGAAGGTTTCAATGGTAAATTTTGATGTATAACAAGACCTTTGAGTGTTCTGTGCACAATATTGCTTTATCATAGCTGGATAGGGAATTACTGTTTTTTATGTAGATGGACCAGTTTTGGTGAATAACTGCCACATCTTTATGTTAAGTTTCTACAGAGTAAGATTATTAATCAGCTGGGCCTTAACTATCACTTATGCAACAGTGAATAATACTGGAACTGAAGGGCATCCATTACTCTTTAATTTTACTCAAAATTTTGTTGGCAGTTTACATTTAACTTCAAGTTTCTCAGTTAAGTTAGGTTGATTTAATTTACAGTGGAACTGCAATGCAACAGAATGAAACATAAGCACCCACTGCACTCATCTTCAGATTTTTCATTAATCAGAGTACATATGCCGTAAAAATATTTTTACTC
>NW_026267586.1:86577-87657 GCF_000697945.3 Frankliniella occidentalis | reverse complement strand
ATCTGAGTCAAATGCCAATTGCACTCAAGACTAAAATGACCAAACCGTGATTTTGCTGATTCAAGCCAATATTTTGCCCCTCTTCCATTTGTTACCATAATTGTGCATGGCAGCTAATATGGAGCCTGCTGAGAGTTCAGCAAGACACATACAAAACATATTTAGCATATGGATATAAGGGAAAAGTGAAATGGATCATTTCAGCACTCAAATGACAAAATGAATCATTACTGGAAATCATAACTTAAAGGGAGGAAAAAAGAATCAGAAAATTTAGCAACGAAATAGTATTTATTTCATAATGTCAAAACAGGAACATATAAAAAATGCATAGAGATAAAATGTGAAGCAAGTCCATACAAGACAAATATTTTAACTTCAATTACACAAATAGAGAACTTCAACTATTTGAAAATGGGTAGCACATCTTCATAGCTGCCACCACAGTAGGGACAAGTTTTTTTGCTGCGGTATTTCTGGTTAGATGCCCTCAGCCAGCGGTTCAGGCAATCAGTATGGAACAGATGACCACAGTCGGTAACGTTAAAATGACCACCTGTGCCATCATGGCATATGTGGCACTCTGACTTGGAACCTAAACAGAAAACATACACTGATAAGGCTAGGACAACATTGAAATTGGAATTCATTGCCAAGCAAGAATAGGCTGTCAATTTACAACATATTTTGTAAATCATAAATACAAAATATGTGGTATATTTAAAGATATTTACCACTGAGACTAGAACCAAGCACAGCAATATTATGTTTATATTTAAAAATGTTTTACCTTTCTTTTCAGATTGCTCTTCCTGTCTACACGACTTCAACATCTGCTTGTTCTGCTTATTCCTGCTTCCCTTAGGGCGACCAGGCCCTCTCTTCCTCTTCTTGGTAGGGGGAGATTCAGGGGAATAAGACTCATCACTTAAACCTGCAAGGAAGAAAACGTTCAATCTCCATCACAAGCTTTGCAAGATCCATTGAAACCGCTCAAAAGTAAAGCAACTGAAAGCAAAAAACACCAAAATTACCTTTGGGTAAGGTTGAGTGGAGCTGCCTATTCCGCCGGGCAGAAGA
>NW_026267586.1:83437-86434 GCF_000697945.3 Frankliniella occidentalis | reverse complement strand
AAAAAAAACATTGCGTATTTCGGTCATTACTCCTGGCCGACAAAGGTCATTGCATTCCCCCGTGCTTCCCTTGAATTCGAGCTATCGTTCTTGTACTCGCACCTATATAAGCCAATGTCTGTAAATAAACAAGCTTGCCTTACTGTGAGAGAATCCTTCTGCTTCGTCTGCAATTTTGTTTTACAATGCAAGTTGACACTGTACAAGTGCTACCGGGAAGGACATCGAATTCTTGCATTCTTCATGTTGGCGATGGATTTTATTATCACGTTAAAGAAGTACGCCCTCGGAGGATTCGACTGAAGTGCCGGCTTGCTAATGGTCGTGGGTGCAGAGCGACTGCTAGCCTGGTTCTTGGAGACAACAATCGCCTCGAAATTCGCCAACTTCAGCCCCATCAGTGTCAACGGGACCAACGATTGCCAGAGGATATTGAGACACGGGCAGCACTTGTTGACATGGCTAGGACGACTGTGACTGGAGCAAGTGTACGCAAGCTCCTGCGTGATTTCAGGCTACGGTACGAAAACTGCTTTGTTGTTGGTAGTCTCAGTGCATTTGAGCTAGGCCATTTGGCATGACTTTCATTTTTCCCTTGTTGCAGGCTCCATCCTGACCTTGCCCGAAGATTTACTGTTGCAAGGATGCATTCTGCCCTTTATAATGCTCGCTGTGCCAACTACCCGAAAATTCCAACATCTCTTCAACACCTAGGTATCCTCTTAGGATTGCCCAATTTGAGGCCAATTTGCAAGACAGCCCACTGTGATGACTTCATTTTTCGGGGCGTGATTGGCACAGTCGTGTCGAAAACTGTCTGTGTTGTGTTCATCTCAGGAAGAATGCTCCAGTTTCTACAAACTTGTACCAATCTCCACATGGATGGCACATTTAAGAAGCGCCCCAGAAAACCTAAATGCAGACAAATATTTAACATTGTCACCAATTATGGGAGATCTGTAAGTAAATCATTAATTGTTTAGTTGAAAGTTCTCCGTCTTCCTGTCTGATTACCTATTTTTATTTTTATTTGCCTGCCCCTCAGATTGTGGCCTTGGTACGCGTACTCATGATGAGCCGCTGTGAGGCAGCTTATGTAACATTGTTCTCGTACCTCAAACAACTAGCTCCAGGATTGCAGCCTCACAGAATTCACTGTGATTTCGAGAGGGCCACCATCAATGCCCTTCGTATTACATTTCCTCTCAGTGACATTGTGGGATGCTTGTGGCATTTTGGTGTGGTAAGTGTCATATCAGTTTTGTGGGGATGGCTTCGGGCACAAGGAGGAAATAACTTCTGTATTCAGTGTTCAAACTTGGTGAATTGTTTTGAAATTTGGTTGAATTATTTCTGAATTGGTTTGAATTAGGTTGAATTGGGCGATAGGTAGGGTTGTTCACTTAGGCATGGGCAGTTATTTACTCTTTTGCTTTGTTATTATCCATATGCAACATTTTTTTCTCTTTTGGCTTCAGTGTATTGGCAGACAAGCTGTCAAAAAGGGGCTGGCACCTTTGGCAGCAAAAAATGACTTGGTTCATTCCTTCATAAGGTGTTTATGTGGTACACCTCTTTTACCTGCTGCTCTGATTTCAACTGGTGCTGAAGAAGTGTGGGCGCAGGTTGAGGCAGCAGGCTGGTCAGAAGAGTTCCAACCACTCTTTCAGTATTTCAGAAGAGAATGGATACCAAGGATCAGTGAGCTATCAGTCTTTGATCAAGAAGAAAGGACGAACAACTGTTCAGAATCGGACAACAGGTCTCTAGCAACAGCAATTCCCATGAACCACCCAAACATTTTCACTCTCATTGGTAAGTTAATCATTTTTAAGCAATGCTAGTTTAGAACTACTTAACAAAGCTTCATTACTCAATCAATAATGAGTAAATCAGCACCTATATTCTAAGCGGTTTTTGGTTTTCGCAGGTGGATTTGTTGAGCTGGAACATCTGGCATGGTGCGACAAGTTGGCAGGAGCAGGGGGAAATGCTGTCAATGGTGCACCACGCTGGAAGACCCTGGCAAATGATAAACGCGTCAAAAGACTGTCTGGTCTCTTGGTCAGGGACCAAATAAGTCCAGGAGACTTCCTAGAGGCTGTTTCTTGGGTGAATCAGGGGGCCTTAAACCATGGGATGAAAATTGATTGTGACAGTGATAGTGATAGTGATGAAAGTAATAGTGATGAAAGTGATAGTGACAATTAGCAGTGATCAGTAGTTTTTACCAATTATGCCATTTTAAACAATAACTCCTTTTTTATCTTTAATTTTGACTTTGGTTGCTGCTTAACGTCAATTGTGTTTTTAAAGTTAACCCTTGGTATTATGCTATAAAGAGGCTTAGATTGTGAACCACTTTTTCTTTATGTAGTCAATTTAAATGCTTCATCCTACTATTTATTTCATTTTAATAGCTTCTGAGTTAGAACTATTGAGCATAATTGTTTCCTCGCTCACCCTTTAATGTTAACTGTGCTAGCAAAATGTGACTGCTATTCTACATCTATAAATATAAAATACACATACTATGCGTGTGTTACAAACATCTTAATCCAGCAGTTTTAGTCATTGTTTGTAGATGTGGTTCTAAGATTATTATTATTGTAAAGTGTTATGTCTACCTTATACCGTGATGTTTTATCAATTAAATGTTTTTGCAACAGGTGCTCTAATTCACTTTGTATTTGAATCATTGTTGTTCATCATTGGCACATCAACGCTCTCCTGTTTTGGCAGTTTACAGAGGTACACCATACGTAACCAATGTGCTATTGTGTTTCGTAGAAATGGTCAGTTTTCTTTCCTGGTTTTTCAACTGAGCCTGATTCTCGATCTCACTTGAAAAATGCAAGCTATGTTCAATTCAGTAGTAAAATGCTGTGCGCTGTAGGACTGAGGGAGGGAGGAGGAGAATGATAAATAGGTTCATAGTTCCAATTGCTGTTGTTTTATTCAAGTTGGTCGATGTTATTAGATTGGTGAGGAAAGGTA
>NW_026267586.1:80533-83074 GCF_000697945.3 Frankliniella occidentalis | reverse complement strand
TGAAAAATTATGATATATCAAACTAAACACACAACCAAATGATTTGCCTTTGTGCCACAAACAATTTAAAAAAGTAGAGGCACCTGACTGGGGGGGGTGCATTGTCCACTGAGCCTTCCAAATAATTTTGTTCATCTATGGGCAACTCATTTTCCTCTTCCTCACCAAGTAGCCCATGGACATCTTTCACTGACCCAGCCTGAACTTGGCGAGTGCGCTTAAAGCCTTTGCCTTTCAGGAGCTTGTTTGTTTTTTTGACTCTCTGAGCTATGAGGAAGTTGGCAAATTGTTGTTGAACTTGGTTCTTGATTGCCACAGAATGAGCAGTGCAATCAAACCAAGCCCAGTCAGCATCACTAATTTCACACAAATTACCAACTTGAATAAAAACATCATTTTTGTGGAGCAAATCACGCCAAGATCTATGAAAAGTTCCTTGGCATTTAACAACCCATGGCTTTAAATGGTTTTGACATGTTGCCAGGCACCTTTGACACTGCACACATTCAATATCATTTAAAAAGGAAAGATTGAAGGCTGAGGACAGACGATTGACAGAGTTCACTTCACCAGGAGGCAAGGGGCGGGCACCTCGAATGAGGGTAGTAGTTTGTTCACCATTGTTGGCCTCATCACCAACAGAAGTCAACAAACTTTGTAAGTCATTAAGTAAGTATGAATCGTCGTCCATGCAGTTCTTGTCCTTCACTCCAGAGAATCGTGTGATTAAGCATGTCTTTAAGGCACAAGTAAACTGGTCACAAGTTAAATCGGTACCCCCACCGGAGCACTGACGGATGCAACAAAATAAGTTTTCAAGAGCATCCTGGTTGAAGTTTCTCAGTTGTAAAACTTTCATACCACACACTGCACTTTGTGACCAGATATACTGGAAGCCTTGAATTGTCTGAATCCAGCCAGTGACAAATGGAGGGACATGTCGCTGACCAGATGATTTTCTAATAAAATTCCTACACTTCAATTTCTTCACCATTTCTGGCCACTCATTATGGTGAAGACTTGTGGTGGTCACATTCACACGCTGGTTTTTTTTTCTTGTCAGAAGAGGAGGGACCATTTGACAGATCAAAAAACTTGTCAATGTCTTTCAACAAATTCACAGTACTCATACAGTCATTGTTGAGGTAAGTGCCACTGGAGAGCCTGATGTAGCTTTCCATCAAAGTGGCCACACTTGCACTAATAACGCAGCATATTTAACACGCATTTTATGCTTACCTTGAGGGTTTACATGTTTAAGAGTCAAGTTTGAATTACCTCCAAGAGACGTGTCTAATTTATAAAAATCCAAAATATGCCTCCATTGAGCAACATGGCCCGGTTTATACTCAAGGTTGCTGGAGAGGAGATTGTTCCTTGCATTTTTGAAGAGGTGTGGGACATCATATATATGAACTAACTTATGACTATCAATGCAATACAAAATATCATCCTGCAAAGGAGAGGCAGATTTCAGGAGGGACACAGCACCTCTATTGGTTGGCCCCTGGTCTGAAACTGTACCAATTACATTAAAACCTGCATCAAACACCGCTCTCACCACATCTGTAATTAAAATTTTCAACATATCTGAGGGGCATGTCTTATGCACAAAGTAATAGGCAATGGGTTGAGTCCATTTTACATTTACACCCTGAACCATGAAAACTAAAGCATGGTCAGCTACTAAATCTGTACAACCTCGATTACCATAGTTTTCAAAACCAGTTACTATTTTTTGGGGCTTGTTGAGCTGTAACCTACCAACAAGGTACATTTCATCAAAGAGAATGACGCAAGTTTTATCTCTCTGAGTCATTTTTTTGCCAGACCTTTTTAAGAGTGACAACAGGGGCGTTGATATGCCAGGCTCAAGGGGAATGGTGGACAGCAATGATTTCAAGCAACTTTCAGAAGGAAGCAAAATATATTGCCTTAAAAATCTGTAAGCCCTAGGGCTTCTTTTGTAAAGAGCCAAGGCAAATAAGCGGTCATCAAGATTCCAAGTGCGACCACAAGGTTTTCTCTTGAAATTGACCAACTCAGCTTTTAACATTTTCCTTAACCTACTAGATACTGTCAGCTCATCCACCATATCTATGAATTTTCTTTTAGCCAAGACAGCAAGAGACCCATTTTGTTTTTCGATTTTTTTAAGCTTGTGTTTCACCTTGATAGCTTTCTGCCTGTACTCCTGTATGCACGTCACAGACGTCGGTAGACTTGGCCAACCGCAGTTGGCCAACCGAAGATCAGCTTTTTCGGATGATGGTATATGTTTTTTTTTCTCAAAAATTCAAAAAAAAGACAGAAAAAGGCAAGAGAGAAAACAATATGCTAGAGAACCGAAGACACCGAGTGACCGAGCATTAGCGTAGCAAAAAAGGACAAAATTGACGTAAAAATTCTCGTTGCAACGTGCCGGAAAGTACCCGATCCGTGGTGGTATAATTCGTGGCACTCTGACACCGTGTTCTAGTACCCCCAGAGTACCTTCCTTTCAAACAGCGTCAATTATACCACCAAGGTAACCGAGCAGTG
>NW_026267586.1:80108-80483 GCF_000697945.3 Frankliniella occidentalis | reverse complement strand
CCGCCCAGTGGAGGAGAGGGGGACGGCCCGGGCGCCTTTCCACCTTCCGTTTTTGTTCTTCTACTTCCGCTCAGCGCTCTAGACCAATACCCTATACTTCTTTTACGAACGCGTTTTCAGAGCCGTGGATCATTTCGAAGCTCCCGGAGTGGCCGGGACGCCGCGACCCACACGTCGGTAGACTTGGCCAACCGCAGTTGGCCAACCGGAGATCAGCTTTTTTGGATGATGGTATATGTTTTTTTTTTTTTTTCAAAAATTCAAAAAAAAGGCAGAAAAGGGCAAGAGAGAAAACAATATGCTGGAGAACCGAAGACACCGAGTGACCGAGCATTGGCGTAGCAAAAAAGGACAAAATTGACGTAAAAATTCTCG
>NW_026267586.1:73862-75198 GCF_000697945.3 Frankliniella occidentalis | reverse complement strand
AATTATACCACCAAGGTGACCGAGCAGTGGCGTAGCAAAGTGGGACGATATATACGAGAAAATTGTCGATTTTACAGGCCGATTGTACCCGATCCGTGGTGATATAATTCGTGGCACTCTGACACCGTGTTCTAGTACCCCCAGAGTACCTTCCTTTCAAACAGCGTCAATTATACCACCAAGGTAACCGAGCAGTGGCGTAGCAAAGTGGGGCGATATAAACGAGAAAATTGTCGATTTTACAGGCCGATTGTACCCGATCCGTGGTGGTATAATTTGTGGCACTCTGATACCGTGTTCTGGTACCTCCAGAGCACCTCCCACCTTAACGGCGTCAATTATACCACCAAGGTGACCGAGCAGTGGCGTAGCAAAGTGGGACGATATATTCGTGAAAATTGTCGATTTTACAGGCCGATTGTAGCCGATCCGTGGTGGTATAATTCGTGGCACTCTGACACCGTTTTCTGGTACCTCCTGAGTACCTCCCACCTTAACGGCGTCAATTATACCACCAAGGTCACCGAGCAGTGGCGTAGCAAAGTAGGACGATATATACGTGAAAATTGTCGATTTTACAGGCCGATTGTAGCCGATCCGTGGTGGTATAATTCATGGCACTCTGGCACCGTGCTCTGGTACCCCCAGAGTACCTGTTACGTGAACGGGGTGAATTATACCACCATGGTAACCGAACAGTGGCGTAGCAAAGTGGGGCGATATATACGAGAAAATTGTCGATTTTACAGGCCGATTGTAGCCGATCCGTGGTGGTATAATTCATGGCACTCTGGCACCGTGCTCTGGTACCCCCAGAGTACCTTTAACGTGAACGGGGTGAATTATACCACCATGGTACCGTACAGTGGCGTAGCAAAGGAAGACAATATTTACGTCAAAATACCCGATTAAACGTCTCGAAAAGTACCCGTTCCTTGGTGGTATAATCCATGGCAGTCTGGCACCGTGTTCTGGTACCCCCAGAGTACCTTTAACGTGAACGGCTTGAATTATACCACCAAGGCAACCGAGCAGTGGCGTAGAAAAGGAGCCGAAATTTCCGTGAAAATTCTCGTTTTAATGTTACGGAAAGTACCCGTTCCTTGGTGGTATAGTTATGGCACTCTGGCACCGTGCTCTTGGACCCCCAGAGTATCTTGGACGTGAACGGGGTGAATTATACCACCATGATAACCGAACAGTGGCGTAGCAAAGGAAGACAATATTTACGCCAAAATTCCCGATTTAACGTCTAGAAAAGTACCCGTTCCTTGGTGGTATAATTCATGGCAGTCTGGCACCGTGCTCTGGTACCTCCAGAGTACCTCCCACCTTA
>NW_026267586.1:73094-73812 GCF_000697945.3 Frankliniella occidentalis | reverse complement strand
TTCGCACTGCTTTTCTTTGAACTCATACTCTATTGTCATAACCATAAAAAGGCGTGGTGTTGTCTTCCTTAACATTGTGATAAATGTGGTATGCGTTATTTTTCCCTTCACTATGACAACCAAGGAATACAGTTCACAGCCTCATCTCAAGGTGAATCAATTGAGACCTCACAAAAAAGCAAATAATAGTCTTGAATAGGGCCTACAATCACATATGTTCTGTTCACTATCTGCTAAATTAGTATCCTCTGTTAAATCCAAATAGCCTCACCTGTTGAATAAATATGCGCATGTCAGCGTCATCTGACAAACTGTTCGCAAGTCTATGTCATCTGACTAACATGTGCATGTCACCAGAGGTCTCATCTGACAATAGAACGCATGTCATCGTCATCTGACAGAAGGTGCGCATGTCAGTCATAATCTGAACAAAAGTGCGCATGTCATCTGACATACGTACTTTTGTCAGATGACATATGACATGCGTACTTTTGCACCATGTCCGCCTAGGGCTACCTATGGGGAATTTTCCCAAAATTCCACTTGCACTGGATGTAGAACATGTTTGTGGTCAGTTTGGTCTTAAAAAGTGGTTTTTGGAAATTTGATGACCTACGTACTTATGTCAGATGACAGGTGATTTCTTGGCGAAAATAAGGTGAAAACGACAAAATGGTCTATTAAATCAAAATTTAACTCGTCTGGGGTGTCAGCGACG
>NW_026267586.1:66894-68230 GCF_000697945.3 Frankliniella occidentalis | reverse complement strand
TGGTACCCCCAGAGTACCTTGGACGTGAACGGCTTGAATTATACCACCAAGCCAACCGAGCAGTGGCGTAGCAAAAGAAGGCGAAATTTCCGTAAAAATTCTCGTCCTAACGTTCCGGAAAGTACCCGTTCCTTGGTGGTATAATTCATGGCACTCTGGCACCGTGCTCTGGTACCCCCAGGGTACCTTGGACGTGAACGGCGTGAATTATACTACCAAGGCAACCGAGCCGTGGCGAAGCAAAAAGAGGCGAAATTTCTGTGAAAATTTTCGATTTAACATTCCGGAAAGTACCCGTTCCTTGGTGGTATACTCTGGCACCGTGCTTTGGTACCCTCAGAGTACCTTTTACGTGAACAGGGTGAATTATACCACCAACGTAACCAAGCAGTGGCGTAGCAAAATGGGACGATGTTTACGTCAAAATTCACGATTTAACGTTTCGAAAAGTACCCGTTCCTTGGTGGTATAATTCATGGGAGTTTGGCACCGTGTTCTGGTACCCCCATAGTACGTTGTACGTAAACGGGGTGAATTATACCACCATGTTAACCGAACAGTGGCGTAGCAAAGGAAGACAATATTTACGTCAAAATTCCCGATTTAACGTCTCGAAAAGTACCCGTTCCTTAGTGGTATAATTCATGGCAGTCTGGCACCGTGCTCTGGTACCCCCAGAGTACCTTTAACGTGAACGGCTTGAATTATACCACCAAGGCAACCGAGCAGTGGCGTAGCAAAAGAAGGCGAAATTTCCGTAAAAATTCTCGTTCTAACGTTCCGGAAAGTACCCGTTCCTTGGTGGTATAAGTCATGGCACTCTGGCACCGTGCTTTGGTACCCCCAGAGTACCTTGGACGTGAACGGCGTAAATTATACCACCAAGGCAACCGAGCCGTGGCGTAGCAAAAGGAGGCGAAATTTCGGTGAAAATTCTCGATTTAACATTCCGGAAAGTACCCGTTCCTTGGTGGTATAATTTCTGGCACTCTGGCACCGTGCTTTGGTACCCTCAGAGTACCTTTTACGTGAACAGGGTGAATTATACCACCAACGTAACCAAGCAGTGGCGTAGCAACATGGGACGATGTTTACGTCAAAATTCACGATTGTACGATTCGAAAAGTACCCGTTCCTTGGTGGTATACTTCATGGCACTCTGGCACCGTGCTCTGGTACCCTAAGAGTACCTTTTACGTAAACGGGGTGAATTATACCACCATGATAACCGAACAGTGGCGTAGCAAAGGAAGACAATATTTACGTCAAAATTCCCGATTTAACGTCTCGAAAAGTACCCGTTCCTTGGTGGTATAATTCATGGCAGTCTGGCACC
>NW_026267586.1:64697-66844 GCF_000697945.3 Frankliniella occidentalis | reverse complement strand
AAGACAATATTTACGTCAAAATTCCCGATTTAACGTCTCGAAAAGTACCCGTTCCTTGGTGGTATAATTCATGGCAGTCTGGCACCGTGCTCTGGTTCCCCCAGAGTACGTTTAACGTGAACGGCTTGAATTATACCACCAAGGCAACCGAGCAGTGGCGTATCAAAAGGAGGCGAAATTTCCGTAAAAATTCTCGTTCTAACGTTCCGGAAAGTACCTGTTTCCTGGTGGTATAATCCATGGCACTCTGGCACCGTACTCTGGTACCCCCAGAGTACCTTGGACTTGAACGGGGTGAATTATACCACCAAGGTAACCGAACAGTGGCGTTGCAAAGCTGCACGTTATATCCGTGACAATTCTCGATTTAACGTTTCAAAAAGTACCCGTTTCTTGGTAATATAATTCATGGCACTCTGGCACCGTGCTCTTGGACCCCCAGAGTATCTTGGACGTGAACGGCGTGAATTATACCACCAACGTAACTAAGCAGTGGCGTAGCAACGGGGAACGATGTTTACGACAAAATTTTTGATTTAAAGTCCCGGAAAATACCCGTTGCTTGGTGGTATAATTCATGGCAGTCTGGCACCGTGCTTTGGTACCCCCAGAGTACAATGGACGTGAACGGGGCGAATTATACCACCAAGGTAACCGAACAGTGGCGTAGCAAAGGAAGACAATATTTACGTCAAAATTCCCGATTTAACGTCTCGAAAAGTACCCGTTCCTTGGTGGTATAATTCATGGCAGTCTGGCACCTCTCTCTGGTACCCCCAGAGTACCTTAAACGTGAACGGCGTGAATTATACCACCATGGTAACCGAGCAGTGGCGTAGCAAAGGGGGGCGAAATTTCCGTAAATATTACCGTTTTAACGTCCCGGAAAGTACCTGTTCCGTGGTGGTATAAATCATGGCACTCTGGCACCGTGCTCTTGGACCCCCAGAGTATCTTGGACGTGAACGGCGTGAATTATACCACCAACGTAACCAAGCAGTGGCGTAGCAACGGGGGCCGATGTTTACGACAAAATTCTTGATTTAAAGTCCCGGAAAATACCCGTTCCGTGGTGGTATAATTCATGGCACTCTGGCACCGTGCTCTGGTACCCCCAGACTACCTTTTACGTGAACGAGGTAAATTATACCACCATGATAACCGAACAGTGGCGTAGTAAAGGAAGACGATGTTTACGTCAAAATTCTTGATTTTACGTCCCGGAAAGTATCTGATCCTTGGTGGTATAATTCGTGGCACTCTGGCACCGCGTTCTGGTACCCCCAGAGTACCTCTCTTTCAAACGGCGTCAATTATACTACTAAGGTAAACAAGCAGTGGCGTAGCAAATGAGGACGATATGTGCGTAAAAATACTCGTTTAAAAGTCCCTGAAAGTACCAGTTTTGGTGGAATGATTTCCGGCACTCTTGTTTCGTTTTGCGATACCCCTAGAGTACCTTTGACACGAACACTGCTACATATTTTACCAGTACAACCCACCAGTGGAGCCGTAAAATGCACCCGAAGCGACTTGTGATTGAATCTAGGGCCCAGACATAACTGTTAGTTATAGCGCGTACCAAATTCTCGTGGTCTTATCTCTTTTATGTTGATTACGCTCTTATTACGTACCTGTAAGCCACTCGATTGTTACTTTACAGGCGATTAAGCTGCTCCAGCATTACTTTTGAAAATAAAGCAGAAATCTGTCGGCAGTTCATTGTTTCAACACCTAGAAAAGACACGTGTCGTGAATGAATGAACAAGTACGTTTGACATAATCAAGTTAGTAAAACTTGTTTGTTTCCTCACCTTTTGATCACGTTAAATACCTTTAGCAATCAACATTTCTCAATTAGTTTCTAATTATCGTTTCCATATTTCTCGGGTGCTAAATCTCATTATTTTATCGGTTAACATTGCATTCCGTCCATTTTCATTCCATTCATACACCTCGTATATTTTCGTACATTCCTTTCTGTCCATTTGTAATCCATTACGTTTATTTACATTCCATTACGTTTATTTACATTCCATTTCGTCCTTTTACATTCCATTTCGTCCCTTTACATTCCATTTCGTCCTTTTGCATTCCATTTCGTCCATGTACATTCCATTCCGCCCAGTTTCATTACGTGTGTCCAT
>NW_026267586.1:55272-55797 GCF_000697945.3 Frankliniella occidentalis | reverse complement strand
CTGAATCTGCTTTTGTTCTTCTTAGTTCCGGGCAGTGCTCCATTGTAATACCCTATAGGCAGCCCTTTTCTGGACAATCATTTTTAAACGGACCCGTTTCTACCAGACACCGCGGCGCAGGGAGGGAGGAGGAAGATCGTTCAACCTGTTGCATTTTCGGCCGCATCTGGGTAACGTCCCAACAATGAACACCCCGAGTAGTCGGGTCCCCGCGCTCCGCGCCCGCGCCGGCCGCGCCAAAAAAGTCTTATTACTACTTAAAAACCACGCGCTGCATTGATCTAAGACTAAAGGTGTACAGTCATTCCTCGGTTATCTTCCTGGTTTTGGGCTACGCCTCGGAAGATAGTCAAGGAAACACAGGTAGGCCCCGGGTACCGCGCCAGGGCGGCGCTTTGACAGGTGACGAGCGCTCCGGCGGCCGGTGGCCAGGGGATTAGTGACCCTTGGGGAGAGGTCTAAGCTGGTCCGTTCGCCTGTTCCGATCGAGTTGTGTTCTGTTCGAAAAACGTTCATTATGTTCAT
>NW_026267586.1:54891-55169 GCF_000697945.3 Frankliniella occidentalis | reverse complement strand
TGTCACAGCTCCGCCGGCCCTAGCCCGCCTGCCCGGAGTGGTGGGGATGGGTCTCGGAAGATAACCGCGGGGAAGAAAACCGAGGAATCACTGTATTGAAAGCATAGAGGAACGCTAATTTTGCAGTTGCCCCAGGTGCGCGCGCAAGAACATGCCCATCTTCATCTCCAACTGGACGATGCAGTTTTCTCAACTTAATCTGTACAACTATTCCAACACAATTATGTTATTTAGTTTCACTGTACGATGTTGTCAGTCTATTATCAACTAAAAAACAG
>NW_026267586.1:50142-54324 GCF_000697945.3 Frankliniella occidentalis | reverse complement strand
TTTAGATTTTGGGTAAATATTGTGACATATTTTTCAAAATTATAATCTTGTATCCGATGTTGTGTGATTATTTACGATTGTGTGTGATTGTCCGTAAATGGTTTTAGATTGTTGGATAAATATGGTGACATATTGTGGTACATTGTGTCGTACTGAGACTTGATTGTGTGCGATTGTGACTGGTTCTGATCTTACATCGTTGTTTCGGATTGTGCCCTAATGTTTTCGATTGTGTGTCAGATTGTGTCATGATTCTATCTGAATGTTTTTCTTCCGATGTACACAATTCGTGTTCAGATCCACACCCCACGAGTTTCGATGGCCCGACCCTGCTCGCACAGTTTAAACCTTGCGAAAAAAAATGCCAAATCCTTCGTACCTACGAAGGATTCGCTCCCTACGAAGGATTTGGCATTTTTCTTTTTAAGGTTTTAACAGTGCGCCGCGTTCACAGCAGCGTACAACTTATCTTAATTTGGCTGAGTGTGGACTTTTGTTGAAATACGCAACGCGTTCACTTTTCGACTATTATCTCTGCGTCTCCGTGTGGACAACGTGACTTAGATGCAGGAAGAACGCGCAACAAACTCGAAAAGAAGATGTGCGCGAACGCGACTAAGGGTAAAATACGAATCGCGGCGGCGTCGGCTGCTAGCCGGTGTCGTTCGGCGACTAAAAGCGTGAACGGAAAAACTACGTCATTATGGCGTTGCTGTGGCTGGTATGTGCACGTAACATTGTTCCGCTGCCCTTCTCCGGATTTC
Source organism: Frankliniella occidentalis (assembly GCF_000697945.3). Lineage (NCBI taxonomy): Eukaryota > Metazoa > Arthropoda > Insecta > Thysanoptera > Thripidae > Frankliniella > Frankliniella occidentalis. The sequence goes on along the minus strand of NW_026267586.1, from coordinate 53,560 downwards.
TCATTCTATCGAGAACTTACCAAAGATCCGTCTTTGACTATACCAACGGGGTACATCCAGAAAGGGTCTTCTGATCCGTACCGCGATGTCTTACATTCAAGGCACGTTATTTGCCTTCGGAGAATTCCTGCAAAGGGAGACAAAAATTAAAAACATTTTTGTTATAATCCTTCGTATTTTCTTTAAAAGTTTTGTAACCTAGTTGTTAAAACATGTCTGCTGATCTTATTTATTACGACAACCCAACAAATCTGTATGAGGCATTTTATCTATAAGCACTGTAAAATTTCCAGTTGTTTCTTTACGAAAAATGTCACACCTCAGTTGCACTCTTGAACAGTTCGTCACAAGGGCTGAGATGATAGTTTCGTCACGTCACAAACGCAATCGTCAAAACTTGTAAAATGTACATGTCGTCACATTACTGTGAAAAGAAAAATTCGGTTTGATAGGAATAGAACCCCTGAGAATGCAATGTAGGAACATCCATGTGGGCATGCGCCTTTAACCACGCGGCTACGGAGACTGCACAAAGCTGTCACCCAGAGCTGAGCTATTAGCGCTTGTTTGCTTCCACGTTCGTGACAGTTTCTGTGTCACGTGACGAACGTTGTATTTATGTTGTTTGATTGACGAATATGTCATCAAAAGTGAAGAATGGTTCGTCATAATATGACAATTCGTTCATCTCAATCCATGTGAGCAACTATTATTGTTCATCTCAATTTTTTTCGTCGCACGACAATTCAGTTGAACAGTGAACACGATAAGGTGAAGAAAAATATAATAAAGATGTACCTTCAAAGGTTTCCCTGACGACAAATACTTTAGATGATGCAAGCACGTGATTCAATACAGAGCAAATTCTTGAGAAGCATTCCTGTGCATCATTCTGTTTATTGAATTCCATTTCAATCACGCTCTCAAAGTCTTTTTTCATACATTTGAGAGATATCAGCTCGGACGAGTCCTGGTGGAAAAAGAAGTAATTGATGAATGACCCGAAACAAGGCAGGCTAAAAAGAAATCTTGAATTTACCTTCCACTTGGCAGAAACTAGTTTTAGTGAAGCACAGAAGGATTGGTTTTCGGTGGGGTTGGGCCCTGGGCACCATTGGTTCAGAGCGTCCACAATTTCTTTCACGGAAAAAAGGCACTGCAGGGAAGCATTCAAATAACATGTCTGGCCTTCGTTTATTATTCCAGGTGGCTTGAATTTCTCGTCTGTAGGCAAACATTATTCATGACTCAAATACATATGGTTTTATACAGTTAATATGAGCAAGGTAGGGAGTAGGTGTTTACCAAATGTGTTTGTTTTCTCCACATTTTCATTTTCGTCGGGTTGTTTTTCCAGCTTATTTGAAAATGAAGTACTGATATTTTCAGTTGTAGGGCCACCACTTTTCCTAGCGTTATAAATGCACATCTTCACAAAAGATTTTCCACAGTCCAATTTTGCTTTGTCGCATTCAACTTGGTAACAGCGCTTAAACAATTCCGCAGCAATTTCCTTGCAAGCTGTAAACCAAAAAGAAACCGAACTAACACAACAATTGCAAAGGTGGGCCTGTGCGGACAAAGCTTTCTGAAAAATAATAGTCGAGCTTAGTTATTACAAGGTAACTACTGATAGAACCAGTTTTGCATTTCAATGTTATAGTAGAGTTTTCATTGTAGCTATTTAAGAGTGTGTAACTTTTGTCATAACACCTGAAACTAAGTGTAAAAATCACAAATAAATCATTCTATCAATTTAGCTTATTTTACAAAGTCGACAAGATGTATTCTGATAAACACACTGAAAACAAAGAAACTATTTTTCTCGTGAAACAGGAAAGTGTGAAAACTGAAGTAAGTGTGGTACCGTATCACAGTTTAAACCAGGGGTATGGGGTTGAATACCGTTAATGTACATTTTATGTAAAAGAGTCATATCAAAATAAAACGGTCTTTAAAGCAGACAGAAAAAACAAACCGAAATCACCAGTTCAGCAATGAAACTTTCTTTGTCAAAATTATCAATTTTTCTTTACATTACAGGTAGTTTACGAATGTTACAGTATCAAAATAAATTCCTTATGAATTTGAAGCTTGTGTTTAAACTGCAGTACCAATACTACTTCTGTTTTGCGATACCATTTATGTACTGGAGATGTAGGTATGGGACACTGTGTGTATTACAGTTCTTTAGGTAGCCCCCCCATTGCGTTCGACAGCTAAAAATACCGGGTAGTGCGATACTTTTAACTGTCGGACACAGGGCGTACTTCAGAAAGAAGTGCAATACTAATAGTGTCCCCTACTCACAAGTACAGTACACGCATCGTATCACACACAAAACTCCAGTACCATTATATACAGTGAAGTTCACAGTTAACCACATTCGCGTACCTTCGTTCAAACCACCTTTTTCGAACTTTGCATCAAACCCAGCATATCCATTAAAATTAGCACAGATATAGTTGTCAACAGTAGTTTTATTCAGCCACTCCTGGTTAGAATTCTTTTTGCCACGCTTCGAAGTTGTTGTTACATCTAAACGTAGAGAGGGATTTGAACAAGGTGAGTACAATAACAACGTGAATGAAAATAACATCTAAGGTTGTAAGCGTTTGAAGTTTCATATATACTTGCCCGACTGTACACTGACTGATTCGTTCACTTGAACGCAGTCTCTCAAGGTGACAAGGCCAGCACCCAAAAGTGCGGCTCCTTCAGCTACACACTTTTCTGGATGAATCCCACGGTAAAGTCTGGTACCAGGAAGAGCCGCTCGTAGGGATTCTTGCAATTTAGGCACTCGAGTTGAGCAGCCCGATAGCACAAGCGTGTTGATCACCGTGACCTACGCGATGGAACGAAACTGGAAAATAATATTCTGAACACGGAAACTGCACTAAAATTGGGCTTCGGAGTAGAAGCTTTATAGGGAGGTGGCGAGTACTCTAATGCTCAATACACAGAGAAATGGCTCTAAAAAGTTGCATGAGGCCTCCGTTGAACCCATTAGAATGAATAACCATCGCGATGTGCGCGTCCACACACCTACTCACCAACAAGAGTGCGTCATTCCCGCACCTGCGTTTATAGCGTATTAACTTCATTGCAACATTTACTAGAGTTCGAACTTTATTACAACATACCTTGGACTTCTTGATGGTTAGCATGAGCTCTGTGGTTACATTTCCGATTATATCAGAAATTTCATTTTCCATTGTCTCTCGCGTTACTGAAAGTTCAACATCTCGTTCAATATCTGAGAAGTAGCACGAGATATTACATTGAGCATTGCGGGATAGCTTCTGTTTTGCCTCTTCCCATTTCAGACGTAGTGTCTCCAAGTCCCTCTTGCTGGTCAAGTGCACTCCGTAAACTGACGAAATTTCCTGCAGATAAAAAGGTCGTCACTTAAAAT
>NW_026267586.1:42417-50092 GCF_000697945.3 Frankliniella occidentalis | reverse complement strand
GTCCATGTACATTCCATTCCGCCCAGTTTCATTACGTGTGTCCATTTACATTCTACATCATCCATTTTCAGTCCATATCGTTCATTTTTATTCCATTCTGATCATTCACATTCTGCCTCTCTACATTTCTCCCATCTGCATTCACTGCCATTCCTCGATCTCAGTCAGTCTCTTCATTACATTCCCTTATTCCTATAAGTTGCAAAGTGGTTCTTCATGTGACAGTCTTCATTTGTAGGAATGACTCTTGGAGAGAAAGGGTCGAGAGTAAAAAGACTCAATTGTTCCGTGACCAAACGTTAACACAAGAATCAAATGAGTCCAATACCCCCTGCCCCATTCAGCCATTCTGTTTCTTTCCTGATGCGATTCCAAGAAGGTACACTTTCGGGAGGGGGTGGGTGAGTCCATCCACATCTGAACTGGAGACTCACCCAAGTCAGTACTTCATTCATCTCATTCAAATACATTCAAGCACAATGAGGCAATCCGACTTAGGATACCTTTTTACTCGTTTTTTCGCCTCCTTCGATTCATTCTATATTTATAACTTTGTTTGGAATTAGAATGTGTTTCGTGTAATGAAATACAAAAGGAATAAACATACGAAGTCAAAAACGAGCCTGGACAAAACTACACTTTTTGGTTTGCAGTGCAATTATATCTGACGTTCTGAAATTCGACGTACGCGTGAAGAAGTGGCAGATCTGAGAAGATTCCGTAAAAACTGAGCTGGCCTAGCTAACACTGGCGAATCAGGTGAGAAACAGTCAACACTCGTGGATTCGTTTCTTGTGAACTGCACGCTCGTTTTTGGAGGCATATTGCTTATCGTAGGTATGTCGTACGGTGTTGAGTACTGGCTAATTCCAATATTTCCTTGTGGTTGTTTGACGTAACTCAATACTATGCGATAGACCTACGGTGAGCAATAGGTACCAAAATTCAGCATTCTTGTCTGCTGAAATAACAGACCTTCCCCTGCCTACATCCGCCATTGTTCACCAGACCAGCGAACAACCACCATTGTTCGCTACATTCTTACAGATCCGCCACTACTGTAGGCACAAGTCAAATTACTTAAGTAAGTAGTAATATTACTAATCCTGAATAAAACTGGTTAACCGTAAGCTGCAGATAATTTCAAGGCAACTCAAACAATTGGGTGGTAAAAGGAGTGGGTGGCCTGGTTAGCTGTCGGTCTGTCGTTACGTTAATCCAGCCCTCTTAATCAAAGTTGAGGTGTTGTTATAGTTTTTACAAAGGGTACACACAAATGTGAAATTTTGGCTTTGAACCTCACTGATTTGTAGTTTCTGTAGGTTGGGATCGCACCTTTTATGTAGCCACCTGTGGCACAATGAGCATTGAACCATTTGACCGATAGTGCCCTCTTTTATGCAATATTCGTTTTCACCGCACTTTAAACAAAGATGCCGCATTGTGGGGCTTTTACTTAATAATGCCGTAGCTAATGTTTTTCTGAAATCAACTGGTTTAAACGCCTTCGTAGGTTTGTAAATCCCCAGAGCACATAAACCGTAGAACATGATATATACTCCACAATTCGTTACATCAGTCTGGCGGGGTAACTTTGTATCTATTTTTGTTTTCCAGCCTGTGCAGTCTACCTGGTCTTTTGAAAACGCATTCCGTTGTTTAAGAAACGTAAGAAAAGCCGTTTTCTTCTGTGGTGTCTTCTGCAATCGACGCGGATCGAGGTACTGGAACTCTTTTTTTCCTACGTCAGCCACAATGAGACACCAGTGGTTGCCATCTACAAAATCTGGCATGAGGAGTGTCTTTCCACTTATATTGATATTGCTGAGTATGCTGCCTTCTTTCAGTCGACCGTTCAGGGCCTCTTCAGATTCATGGCAGCGAATGTTAATATGCGTAGCCCGTTTCTCGTCAGACATGTGAAGGTGGAAAATTGCATCTATTATAATATTGTGAATCCATCGTTCAGGTAATACAAGATGAGAAAAGTGAAGAGTACGAACTGAGGTGAGGCCTTCACCAAGACATGAGATTGCAAAATCTTCGGAGTCTGGAATTTTTTCAGCAGTATTCACATAATAGTCGGAATTCTGAAACAGGCCATTCTGATACCTTTTAAAGAGGAGCTCTTTTGAGTCCCGTACTAAAAAGTCAGACTCATCCAATATGTCTTTCGCACGACCAATTATGTACTTTGCCAGAGCAGCCCGATATTTGGCTGGATCAAAGTCGCTCCAGTCTTCATTGTTTAACACGGATTCGATATACTTCAAAACATACGCTCCGCAGTTTACATTGTCGTTTTGAAGAGGATAATCATACTTGCATGTCAGTCTGAATTCCATTCGTCCTTGTCCTGACCTCAGTACATATTCAGAGAAAAGTTTCATCAGAGATTCTCCGTTGTCTGGTTCATGTGTTCCTGGATCTAGCAAAGAAAATGTTTTTGCCCGCAGGTCGATGAAACAAAGTATCCAGTGCCCTGGCATAAGGTAAGGAACCAGAACTTTACTATAATTCGTAATTTTTATTTTGTTTACAGACAGACCAGAAGAAAATGGGGAATGGAAAATTTCAGCACCTTCCGTCGTCGACAGAAGGCATACATTAGGATCACCGTGCAATTGCTCGAGGCAGTGTAGGCAACCATCCACGGTAGCTGAAGACAGGGCCTTGTCATCCAATAGTTCAATTAAGTCACCCAGCGAGACGAAGCGGTCAAGCTCACCATAGATTAAAACGGGTCGCGAAGAGTCGCATCTGCATGAGTTACGAACAAACTCGATTTCACTTCTACTGAGATGTTCCAACAGCCGAAGACCACTAAAAGTAGAACTAGGAGGTACCGCATATTGGCCGTAGTAAATCTTTTTGAGACCCATTACAGGTGGACTCTCCTCGGTGAAGATGACATCAGCATTCGTTTCGAGGTCTTTGTCTTTCCCATCATTTTGGATGTGTGAAGCTGCGTCAGCTAAAGACGGTAAAAGCTGTTTAGTAACTTTACCAACGTGACATGAGAGTGCAGGAGTCATGTCAGGGTTAGTGCGATGCCATGTTTCATTTGCACCTAACACGTCGGAGAGTGTGCGTCCTTTAACTGACGTTTTCTTTTTAAGTGAAAGCTGTTTAGCTCTAATCTTCTTGATATTTATTTTTGGCTGTGTCCCCTCTTCATTGTTCCAATTTAATTTTTTTTCGTCTGTGTCCAAATCAGCGAGATGTTCATTTATTCTGTCAATTGTAATACCTTGAGAATAAGAAAATTTCTTGCTGGGCTTGTGCCAGTCCTCTGTCGCTGTTGGGCGGACATCCATAACACGTTTAGGAGATGTAGATTCTCGCGACGATTGTTTCTCCTGTTCTTTGGGAGTTGGAGGATCGTCACATGGATCCTCAAACGGTAAGCCGTCTGTCCGAATTCGTGTGTACACAGCGGTCGCGGTGGAAAATGCGTAATTCCTACTTATTTCAATAAATCTGCCTGGCTTTTCATGCTTTTTCTTGTGAATTATAGTCTTTTTCAAGTTGAAGTAACCCTCAACTGGAGCATTTGTGGCTACAAACAGATTTGCACCACCTTTCAATTCATCTAGAACACTTGTCCATAGTGGAATTAACGCTGCATAATGATTCTTAAAGAATATCTCTTCAACAAATTGTGGACAGAAAAATGGATTTGCATCGCCAGACGTTTTTCTAATCGGAATGAGAGGGTGAACACCATACTTCTCTTCAATCTCAGAAACAAGCTTTCTACAATGTACATGAAAAGGGCTAGCGTCCAGAGTTCTTTTACTTTCAAATTTATGCTCATCAAGTAATTCTCCGATGTTAGTTACAGATGGCTCATGGAAAACTTCGGACAGCGTGTCCTCTTGTATCCCTAGCACTTTAAATGCTTCAAGAATTCCAGCGTGTTTCTCTCTGCTATATAAAATCACTAAGAAGCTCTTAAAATAGCAGTCAAAGTCTTTAAGAGTTCGGCAAATCATCAATTTCAGAATAACCTCAATAATAACAGTTTTAATCTTACCTGAAATAAGATGGGCCTTTAGATTTGTGCACACCATTTTCGTCCAATGATTTTTGCATAGTCGTACAATAATTAGAGCATCCATATCTGTGAACGTGTATTCCCCACGGCAATATTTGTAAGCTGCAACTAAGTATACGTCGAGCGATGTGTGGTTCCAACGAACCAAAACAGCGTGTATAAGTGCAAAGCTGCAGTCAACCACAATTCGACCAAGGCATGGCCAACTCATTTTCAGCGTATTTTCGCAGTACCTTCTGAACATTGACAATATACTGCCGATTGAGTCTTGATCATGCTTACAACTAATCAATTCAAATAAAGCCAAATAATACCCATTAATATTCACAACGCAACTGTACAGATATATAACATCTCCAGACGTTATGGTCGTGCGAATGAATTGCCCAGTGGCGTCTAAGTGCACGGTTATTTTTTTCCTATTTCGTGAGAAATAGTTAAAAACAACTCGCAGTACAGTACCCGCAAACATGTGAATCATTAGTGGATCTGAAACCATCTGTATATATCTAAGATCTGGATCATAGTGCAATTCATAGTGTCGTTTCAAGATACAATCACAAATATCTTCTTTATGGAAGTCATCTGCAGCATTACGTGAGGCCTTTATTGCCTTGTACTGTGCGTCACTTTTCACATTCCCCCAATTCTTTTCATTAAAAACCATTGGATTTATCTGCTTTATCATTTCAAGTTTATAGGTGTGTGGTGTCTCATGCTGCATATCTTCTTCCATCATATCCCGTTCACCCCCACGTACTTGATTAGTTGCTGTGAGGACATCTTCATGATTAAGTTCCCCCGCTGAACGTACCGTTACCCTGAAATCCTCCCCTCTCTTTGGAATGAAGAACAACTTGTAATGCTTACACTTACCTCTGTTACAAACAGCATAAGCATGAACTCCTGTGAGCTCTCCAGTCACTTTTGAAACACTAGGTGTGCCGGAACCACCCCCCCAAGTAATTTGACATTCCTCTTTGAACTTTTGTATATGCAATTTAAAACACGCGGACCATTTTCTGCGGTTTATGAACGTTTTGGTATCCCAGTTGAAGCATTCATCAAATACTTTCGACATAACGTCGAACTCTCCTTCCGGAGTAACATAATCTGCTTCTGCGTATTTCTGCCTCTTAGTACACTCACTAATCTTACCAGTTTTGGCAGTGTCCTCTGGGTTATTTGCATCATCTTCGTCGGATGACGAATTTACGACACGTTTCTGATTCATCAAATCAGTTTCCCTTAAATTTTTTAACAACTTTTCAGCACCGTGTAATAAGTCGTCATTCTCCATGTCTTCCCACTTCTTTGTGCCAGGGATATTAGAGAAATGTATACTCGAAAAGTCTGGCATGTGGCCTGGATTGCTTCTGATGGCTTCATTCTCCTTTATCGGCGTGGAGCTTCCTGCAGGTTTTATGCCACGGGATTTCGCTCTATACAGAAGAATATAGGCCGTGCCATCTCCTGCAACCTCCCGCACGTCAGGAAACAGTACCTGAAAAGTAATATCCTGCTACTTAAATATGTCATGTATGTACTAGTGAAACTATTTTGAAGAACACCATAATTTGGAGAGTTCTGAAACAAAAAACTTCATCGCAATACAATCAAAAATTATTTTAGGAAGGCTTACAAAGAAAGGGGTTTCTACAGTGTACCTATTATTACGGCAAAAAACAAAAGTTGGAAGTCGTCCTCCCCTGGTAGCACACACATGTTCGGAGGACGTTCTCTCCAGGTACGTCCGGTTCCGAACCATGTCCAAAATTTAGCACACTCTAAATGTATGAGAACAATTTTGTCCATGTTGAGAAAACGGATTTACACGCATCCAACGACAGACAAAATTGTTTCGTTAGAGAGGACACTTTTCAAATTTGTTCTCTTATCGTGGACAAATTTGTTTCCTGATTCGTGGACAAGACATTTGTACCAGCGCACTTACCTCCTGTACTTCAGTGTCATTAGCATGGTACCATTTGTCGCCACCGCACGCTGAACTGTAGCACGTGTAGTGCCCAGAATTTACAGTGCCAGTGTGGCTCACAATAGCCACCAAATCATACAACTGAAAGAAAAATTAAGACAATCGGAATCAAACTAAATCTGATCGAAATACAACAAACACAGTAATCCTAACCCACTTAAAAGTCAGGAACGCTTTCCCAATTGTGAAAAGAAGAATCCCGTCCTTTCACAGGACGGAGTCACTAGCTTTACTTCGCTCTGCCCGTGACTTCGTTCAGCAGGGCAAGACATGGGCACTTGCAAACTGATTTCCAGAATTGTAAAGGTCTTAAGTTCAGACTTCCTTTCTTTCGATCTTGTTTTTAGACAAATCGGACGCGTTTTAAAGATAAGAGAAAAATGTATGGCAAAGTGCTCAAATTTCAATCAAATGAAAGTGGCCATACTAGATTCCAGCCAAGGAGTTAGAACCAAAAAATAAACACCACGGCGAAACACAAATCATTGAATTTGAATTGGTTTAAATTGAATTTGAATTTGAGCGTATTGGTTGAATTGTTTTTGAATTGGTTTGTATTATTGCAATTTTATTTTACTGAATTGGCGTGAATTGACTTAAAATGGGTTAAATTGACTTGAATTAAATGTAAATTGTCTTAAATTGAACTGAATAAATTGAATTATGTTTGAATTCGTTTGAATTAAATTGTACTGGTCTGGAACTAGTTTGAATTGGGAAGAATTAGGAGTGTACATTTGGCAGGGAAGTTATCCACCCCTCTTTAATATCCATGGATTACATCCCATAGAGGCTAATTCCGACCCTGTGGTGACATTCCTGCCCATGGGATTATATGTAATGAATGGAATTTCAGGGCTATGTACCGCTGAATACTACTTCAATCCGAAATTTTAACTCACCACACCAGTGGAATCTTTATCAACAGTTCCTGGAGGTAAGATTCTTCTCAAGTCCAGGGTTGGCTCAATGGTTATTCTGAAAGTAAATCACAGCGTCAAATACTGTCCACACCTCAGAAATGTCATGTACCCTCACGACACTCTACACAGCTAATTACTTACTTATCCTTGATTTTCTGGAAACTTTTATTCTCTTTGGAATACACGAATCTTTTCAGTTGGATGGCGAATACAGAGGGAAGTTGTGTAACGGTATCTCTGATGACTGCTTCATGCTTTGCATCACACGTAGAACAGAAAATTGCATCCCTACCCGTAACGAGTTCAGGTCGAACAGTCTTATTGATTAATTCTTGCTGCAAATAAATAAATGACATGATGTAATTATTCTTATAATAGGGTATTTCAATGGAGTGCTGGAACTAAGAAGAACAAAAGCGGATAGAGAGAGCGGTGGTTGGGGCGGGCGCGCGGAGGAGCAGCAGAGGGGTGCCTCCCCGCCCGCCCTCCACTCCTCCACGCTCCACTGCAGTAAAAAGACGTGGCTCTACCGGAAAAAAGTCCACAAGAATTTTTGTAATTCTACGTTCCACTATTGTTACTGTCTTCAACTTAAATACTGTAGTTGGACAGTTACAAAATGGCCTTAAAATTCTAGACCATGCCATAACTCTACAGGTGTGGCTATCACTTTCTTACACATGTCATAAAATCACAGAT
>NW_026267586.1:31268-34977 GCF_000697945.3 Frankliniella occidentalis | reverse complement strand
ATTCGCTGACTTTAAGCCCGATACTGACATATGTATAGAACGATGAACTTCTTCGTACAGCAGTAATACTCACATACTTTATGAGTAATACGAGTTATTGTGAAAGTTGGTACGCACCACGCACCAATCGCCATTTTAAGTCCACCGAGAAAAAAATTGTTCGTAAGTACAATTTTAATTGTCAATATTACTCACAAGATTTGTGAGTAACTACTGCTGCACAAAGACGTTTTCGTCGCGCACCGAGAGTGCTACCAGCCCAGCAGGTCAAGCAGGACGGGTCACAGCAGGACGTAATTGCTCGTGTTCACTGTTAAAAATTTCTTGGGATTTCCCGAAGATTCAATTTCTACTACTTTAGAAATTCCCAGAGGACTCCGTTCTTAGTTTTCGTGTACTAAAACAGATTTTGAAGGTGGAAGTTTTTATTCGTCTATATGTTTCAAAGCAAAAACTCAACACGTGAAATCTAAAGAGTTTTTTGGGAAATCCCAAAGGACTTTGGCAATACTTTTCACGAGTGTTCCTCCGTGAAATCCCAGGATTTTTTTTAACAGTGTTGAATGGTTCCCAGTAAAAATAAGAATTTACCAGGTAATTTATCAATTAAAATTCGATTCATAGAATTATAAAGTGTGCAATACAATAAATAAAATCAATATGCGACCTAGAAATGGGTTGCACCTAGCATCCCAGCTCGAATCTGTATTTTTTTCTTTTCTTTTTTTTTGTTCAGAGCATGTAACGAAAATTGGCCCATAGGACTATAAGACTGGGACAGTCACGTCGGCTAGACCGCAAAGCTCCCCCCCTCCCCCCCTCTAGTTTCGGTACACAGGTAAATTAGCAACAACACAACAGTCCACGACGATAGACTATTTCTCCGGAACGCTTTTCGACATGTCGAAGAACAAAAATACCGAAAGTCTGGCGGTTCATTGAACGTTCTTGGCACTGTAAAACATTTCGTCGTAATTTTACAAAAATTTTGTAAACTTGAATTAGAATTTAAATAGTAAATTTACGAGAGCACATTTTTTTACTCGCCAATCGATTTGAAGTCGATACGTACTGCATGTATTTTTACGATTACAAATTGTAATTTTACAACTTGCGTCAAGGAAAATTTTCCTGTAAACGTACCTACTATTTTTCACAGTGTGGCCATTGGACACGTTCGATTGAAGCCCGTAAGAATAAATCGTGATAAAATTTTGGTCGGAGAAGAGTTGAGAGTTGAGAGTTGCAATGACGACAAGCCTCTATTATGAGTGACACTTAACCCTGACTTCCGGTATTTGAGTTCTTCGAGATATCAAATCGAATCGCGCACGGGTAAAATGGTGTGGCCGGCTCCTGGCCGGTTGGGAGGGGAGTCTGGGTGCCAAGGAGGATGGGTAGGGGCAAGCTGCAGTGGAGGTTGGTGGTAGTGGTGGTAGTGGCGGTGGTGGTGGTGGTTGTGGTGGAGGGGGGGGGGCATGTTTCCTCCTGGTACGGACAGTCTGTGGGTCTGTCTAAAAATGAGGCCGTTATGCCCTTGCATAAATTGCCCCTCACTAGAAAAATGTCAGTAGCACTTCGCGTAAGAAATATATTGAGTAAAACAGAGTACTAACTTTTAGGAGGTAGATACACATTCTTTCATTGATGTCTTCGCCACCAGGTAGCTGGACAACGGAAGAAGCTAAGACGCGCACGTTGTTCTTCGATACCTCGGCAACCGCGACAGAGCCACCGCCTCCACCAATGTCAACGATTCCAATATGCTCCAACATTTCAATTTTAGATGAATAGCAGACAGCTGCAGCAGAAGTTTCATTGACCAGCTTTACCGAGGTAAAGCCCGCAATGTTGCACGCTGGAGAGAAAAATGTCATAAGCACTAACATTATTTTGTAATAAACAAGGTAACCAATTTCAGTAAAAACTTCAGATTTCCCGGCATGGTAGGGATTAAATTATTTTTCACGGAGCATCAAAAGTCAAACTTTCATGTAGGAAAACGAGAGAACTTCCAACGTGAAATAAAAGGTACGTTTTCTGGGGTGGAAAGAAAACATAAGGATCTAATTTCTATTATGAGAGCGGTCAATAATCAGCAATAACAAAATTCAAAGTGAAAGTAGGATGCAGCACACTGTTACACTGTTAAAAGTAATTGTTACCTATGACAACAGACTGCGTGCATGATAACTCTCTTGTTTTAAAAGATATGTGTTCCTTCCCTCTAAACAATTTTAAAACTTGTCATATTCGGCCTATATTGGCACACAACAGAAAGTACTAAGTATTGCTTTTCTGTACACGTACAAGAGAAGTGTTAATTTTGTTGACCACACATTCCGTTCGCAAGCAGAACACAGGATAATATAAGAATTTTTCTGAGGTAACAAAACAATGGTAGGGAACAGTCACTTTCTCAGTCCGAAAGATCGTATCTGAGATTTTTATAAATGTTCTTATTTGACAACATGTTTGTTAAAAACACACGGTAAAAGCAATGTCTGATTTTTGGAGGAAAAAGGGAAAACTTTAAGGAACTGCCATATTTGAGGAAAACTTCTCAAATCTCGCATCATTAAATGAAGAAAATCCCACATTTTGTAAGGAGCTCCTTCAAAATATGATGCAAGATCTGGGGAGTTTTCCTCAAAAATGGAGGTTCCTCAAAATTTTCCACCTTCCCTCCACATTGCAGATGTTGTTGTGAACCTGACCACATGTTGCCAACAAAATTAACAAAACTTATGTAGTGAATTAACAACAACTTTTTTTTAACAATGTAGCATTTACCCGCACGCGTGTAACTCATCTAAAATGCAGAACGGGTTACAGTCTTCCCTATCGAACGTAACACCACCACAGTACCTGCGTAGACAAGTGAAGACTGTTGTTCCTTGTTAAAGTACGACGGTACACCTATCACAGCTCTTTCTGATTGAATTAATTTTTGCTCAGCAATGCGCTTTAGCTCCCTCAAAATCCAACCAGCAGCCTGGAAGTAATGTTCAACACATTTATTTACCGACACAAATGGATACAACAAAACTGTATATTGAAAAAAACACAAACAAAAACCACTGTAGTATATTATAAGAACCTCTTTTGATGTGATAGAAACATTATTTGCAAGTATTTCAGAACATGGCATTCCAAGAATCTTCTTAACATCTGCAAGAAAGGCAAAATTTCTGAAATACACGGGCCGCATACTTATATTCTTTTACAGTACACGCAGAGATTATTCAACTTACTTCTAATGGTACAGTCTGGATACATCAATGATGAACGTTCCGCCAATGTGCCTACAGTGACGTCATCCTTGCTCAGTACCCGCACGCATGACGGCGTCGACTCAAGAAATATATCATTCAGAAGTATTTGGGGAGACCCTGAAGTCATTGCAGCCACAGAAGAAGTAGTATTACCAAAGTCGATGCCTAATGCACCACCTGGAAATTTACCGGCGGCATCTACAACAAAATGAGCTGTTGCAATCATCCCATCAAGGCGAAGAAGAGACGTACACTTCACATTTTAATGGCTTCTTACATCGAAAAGTGCGTAATGACGCTTGTAAATCACTAGATTATGACAGATTGATCTAAAATAGGGGCCGATCTGAAACCGGTTAAGTCGCTCTAGCGAATAATTTACGGTTTGAAAACGCATAAAGTGCATATTCTTCACTATAATATTCTATTATACC
>NW_026267586.1:18629-30488 GCF_000697945.3 Frankliniella occidentalis | reverse complement strand
GTGGGGGTCTGGATTTCACGGAAAAAAATAAGTCGGTTAACTCGGTGATGACTGAGAAATCTGTTGGCACAGCTCACAAAAATGGTCTGTTTAGACTGATCCAAGGGGAAATAGGCTTGAACTTCGGTGTACGTTTCCTTGAACTTCGGCGAACTTCGGTGAACTTCGAGAACTTCGGTGAACTTCACGGAACTTCGGTGAACTTCACGGAACTTCGACCGAAGTTCTCGCACTTCGACCTGGTCATGAGATATGAAAGCAAAATTGTTCCTCTGTAATCTTTCTAATTCAGGCCGTAGATACCTGCTTTGAGTAAGCTCGAGACTCGCTTATAGTAAGCACTCAAAATTGCTAAGTGCAGCCGTAAAGATGTACTAAAATATTTGGAACTTCAGTGAACTTCTCAGATTTATTTTGATCTTCGGGGAACTTCGACATTTATTTTGAACTTCGAGGAACTCCGTGAACTTCGATGGATTTCGGTGAACTTCGGAGAATTTCAGTGAACTTCGATAAAATTTTACTATGCAAACTTCAGTGAACTTCGGCCGAACTTCAGTGAACTTCAGCCGAAGTTCATGAACTTCGACTTCACGTGTACAAATTTTTGGAGCCTATTTCCCCTTGGACTGATCTGTTTAAAATTTAAATATTGCTGTTGTCGAGGGGTCTACAACTCGTATAATCAAAAGTACACGACCCTATAATCACTTACAATCACGTCCATAATCTATAATCTTCTATAACCTTTATGTAGAAATGGCTAAAATTTTTATGCAAAAGCAGCGTCTTTGAGAGGGGGTATAAGTAAAACTTTGCAGAACTGTCAAAACTGACTACACCATTGGAAAGAGAAATGGAAACTGATTCGAAACCATCTATGGCAAAAAGTTGGATTTCTAATTCCTTCCCTTCGATGAAAGATATCAAAAGAATTTAGCAGAATATTGTAACTCTCTCAACAAAAATAGATAGTCTTCAACTATCACCAAACATCGTTTGCATATGCCTCTCAGGTCTCTTAACATTCTCTAATATTTGCAGAAAGGAGGTAGGTAGGTTTATAGGAAAATTTTCCTTGACGCCAGTTGTAAAATAACAATTTGTAATCGTAAAAATACATGCAGTACGTATCGACTTCAAATCGATTGGCGGGTAAAAAATGTACTCTCATAAATTTACAACTTAAATTATAATTCGCGTTTACAAAAATTTTGTAAATTTACGGCGATATTTTTTACAGTGTTCTGAAAATATTAGAGAATGTTAAGGGACCTTAGAGGAAATTGCAAACCAAGTTTGGGGTTAGTTAAAGAATATCTATTTCGGTCATGAGAGTTACGATATTCTGCTTACCAGCTTCGGTGTGTCGGAGGTAACTCTAATTTTGAGAGGTCGTAGAGGGAACCTTCCTCGAGCCACCGAGGCCTCCCGCTACACAGCAAGTACCCGCGTTTCAGAGAAAACTGGTATAATATTGGTCGCGGTGGTGTCCAGCAGGCGTCTCGTTGCCTCTCTCTCTATTAAGTCCTTCTCTGATGCAAGAAGCTCAAAAGCAGGGCGTGCGGGAGGCGCGGGGCGCGGTCGGCAACAGTGGCGTCGCAGCACAGCGGGACCGAGAACATGTCGGTCGAGATACGCGCTAAATCACCCAAAAAACTTTGAGCGCTGGTTGCGTCAGGTTCCCCTCAACGCACAGGCCCCGGGTTTGCTCCATGAGTATCGGCGTGACATAAACTTTCAAAAGAACCTCGCTTTGACGTAGGTATTTTTTTTGTTGAAACAGTCTACCCTTGCCTGTAATACACGCGCTACTCTCCCTGTGACTCCCTGACGCATTCCCAAGTAGAGATACCTATCTCGCTCTCGGCCCGACTACCCGGATCTTTACAATATCTCGTTTGGATTTGGCGTGAGGTGACCCACACGCTGAGATCATCACTAGAACATACTAATGAGAAAAGCAAACCGTTGGTCTTTCTGGAGTGCGTTGCCTACGTTCCACTGGGACGAAAATGATCGCTTCGATTCGAAATCACCGTTTTTTGGGGTTGAACGGTTTTCTCAAGCCTCCTGGTCTGGGTGTTACTTTTATGGTGCCGAAATGTTGGTCAATGGGGTTTGATCCGCAAAGCTCCAAGGCGATTCTGCCGCTAGGGGCGCTAGCGCGTTCACTCGCTATGAGAAAATAAGAGAAACGGTATTAAGACGGCTGACAGTAATTTAAATGTTTACGAAATTTAGAACGTCAATTTAAATTTTTTGGACACCATTGTGGAAAAAAGACCGTAAGTTAGTGGTCTGAAAGCTACCAACTTGACTAGCAATATTTATCTCCTAATTCAAAATCATAAACGCTCCACTTTATTTCTCATAACAGCCCGAGCGAGGTAGTGCACTAGCTAACCTAGCGGTCGAGTTTGGCGTAGAAACAAACACCATTGTCCCCCTGTTTGGAGAGCGCTAGCCGGCGGGTGGGTCCCGGTGGGTTAAATACGTACCATGGCCAAAACATTTTTTGAGCCTCTCCGAAAAAAGCTCCAAGCGAGTAAAATACGTTTCTTATCAACCAAGCTTCACCCTGGGCCTGGGCGTCACAGAAGGACACCAAACGTACGCTGTAGTTTTACTGCACTCCTTTAAGACCGGTTCGGGTGGTAAAAAAGGGTATTAGATGTGGATTGAACATAAAAGTGAGGAGAGTGCATCATTCATTTTATCCAAAAACATGAAGCGAGTTCGTTTGCAAAGGTTGGTACCTTTGTTACAAGCCACGCCTACTTTACCCAGGATTTTCGTGGCCAGGCCCATTTCTAAACAAACTGTGCAGCTTTGATTTCAAATCGGTAGAAGTTGTGATTGGAATATCTTACTGCGTCAGTAAAAAGCTTATTCGGTAACTTAAGGAACGGTACACAATCGGCTCGCTTACATTACCCTGTTTAAATTAACACCAACTGCACTAGAAATTAAAAATAAGACGCGGAGAATAAGCGTTAATGTCGCACATCATTCGGCTTGGTGTCGCTCTCGACTGGAATGTCGTAGGAAACTTTTGAACACACCGTTCGGAAGCTTAATTTTCTGTCTTGAATTTTTGTCTCATACGATTTACTGTTAAGTGAAAACGTAACCCGCAGGGATCGACAGAAAGAATAGTAGAAGTGCGAACCATTGTTGGCTTGGCCGCATTTTACCGATTTTCGGGTTATTTTTAATGTTGAACTTTAATTTTTTCAAAATTGGGCAGACAGATTTTAATGAGGCTATAGTCAAATAAAACCTTATTTTTGGATTGATTTTTTGATAAAATTTCATCAAAATCTTATTACAGAAGTGGCTATACTTTAATAAAAATTGCATAAGAAAAAAATTCTAACGCTAACGCGTTAACGGCCCCCTTAGATTTTAACGTGAACACTGGCATGTATACATATATAATACTACAACGATTCATTAAATTGGTAGTTAACTGATTTTGGTGTACACTGCAGCCCAATATCTACGAAACTTATGTTGATCAGATTTAAAAGGGTGTTCCAGGCTATCTAGAACGGAAGTGAAAAAGAACAAACTCACCGATTAATCTGTTTCCGTCTGCTCAGTGCTCAGTATGAGAAATTGCCATGGTAGTCTGGCCCGATTCTAACCTCTCAAATATGGAGGCGAGCTCGAAACTGACCTGACAGTTTTTCATACCTGAAACGCCGTCGTGGCACGTGATCAGCTCAACCAATCAGAGCCATCACGGAAACAGAAAAGTCAGTAAGTTTGTTCTTTTCCTACTTCCGTTTTGGATAGCCTGGAATACCCTATTAAATGATCGACTAAAACTATTTATACATACGGTGGTAAATTTCCTGTACACTGAAAATTCTAAACAATTTGTCTATTAGAAATATTTCAAAGTTTAGTATGCTGATCGTTCGCCAAGTTAGCTTGCTCAAATGAACACCGCCATTACATTCACGACAAGGAACGTGAACTTTTCAAAAATATTAATAACACAGCGTCAGACAAGAGATCACTGATAAGTATTTCATATATTAAAAACACGTACACATTTAGACGTGTTCTATATTGTATGTTGACACTTATAATCTTAAATAAGGTAAAAACATAATATATATTTTCCGTTATAGGTTGGCTGCATCAGTATACTTTCCGCCCCTTTCAAAACGAAATTATTACAAGGCGGAACTACACTCCCAGCCAACAATCAAAGCCGTGGCTGGCGCTCAGCGGCCGCGTTCAAAACGGCGTCTGTGTTGTATCTTTATACACGGCGGCACGATAGTATTATTTAAACGCGACCACTATATCGACACCAGGGCCAAATATTTTTTTGGATAGGGTTGTACAAAGCAACAGGCGATCGATTTCATTCGCGCGAGGGACCTCTCTCTCTTCTCGTCCTTGTCACACAGACGCACAGAGGGAGAGAGAAGTCCCTCGCGCGAGGGAGCTAGCCCCCTCGCGCGGTGTGCGGAATCACCCTGCAGGCACGTCGTAGCGTAACAGTGTTTCGTGAGATAGCGCAAAGCCTGTTACGCGAGACGTGGCCTAGCGTACATATACCTAGTATAATATAAAACGACCCTGAAAATATCAGGTCGCTAGCTTAATTCGTTCTCGAGTTATCGTGCGGACAGACAAAACAACAAACACACAAATATGCAGAATGAAACTTCTTTTGCCAGTGGAGTAATGGGCTTGGCTAACGCTTAGCCAATGAATAATTTGGAACAACATGAGCGTTCCCGATCGCTTTTGGAGAAAAAAATGTGTCGAGAGCTAACGAAATGCCTGTTACGCGAGACTTGGTCTTGCGTACATATAGCCAAAGAAGAACAGCAGTTCTTTCTGAACCCTTTCCTGCTTGGCGCTGATTGGCAGACGCCAATGAAGTTCATGAACTGGCCGCAAGGCAGGTCGACCCCGACTGCGGGTCCGAGAACCTCGTCGACGTCAGCCAATGGACCATTCCACTAAGCCGAAAGAGAAGAAGAGAAGGAAAAAGCAAAGGTATCGTTTCGGGCTGATAGGGCCGATATGTGAATGATTTGCTGTCCTACAAATTTCACAATAAACCATTCCGGTAAAGCTGAAATGCTGAAGAATGTGGGGAACAAGAAAACGGAAATCGCTATGCTCGAACATGGTGACTTCCGTTTTCTTGTTCCCCGCATTCTTCTGCATTTCAGCTTTACCGGAATGCTTTATTGCTCTAAAATATCATTTTAACCATCCAAGAGTTGTGAAATACTGTGTCAGAAGATCCATGAAGTCCCAAAAAATATATTTGCTTCTTCCTTCTCCTCTTCTTTTTCGGGTCAGCAGGATAGTCTGTCTATAAAACATCCCGGTAAAGCTGAAATGCAGAAGAATGCAGGGAACAAGAAAACGAAAGTCCCATGTAAGAGCATAGTGATTTCCGTTTTCCTCTTCCTCGCATTCTTCTGCATTTTAGCTTTACCGGAATGCTTTATTAGTGCAAGGGAGGAAAGGATCTAAGAAAACCTGCTGTTCTTCTTTGGACCCGGTTAGCGTCGGATGAAATACCCTATTCACCTTCACCGGAATGCTTCACAGACGAGTTACTTCGAAGCAGAAGACCAATAAAGAAGTACAGGAATACCGGAACTAGAATTAAAACATGTGTTGTTTGACCAAAAGGCCATTTCAGTTTCGGTGACAAGAAGAAGAAGAGAATAACCAAAAACAGGAAACAGTTGGGCGAGGGGCGAAGAGGAACGGAGGGGGCGGGGATTAGAAAGCAGTGATTTTCCGATTTGTTATTCTTTTCTTCTTTTTCTCACCTACCCTGAAATGGTCTTTTCGCGATTAACGCCCCTGATGTCTGATTGCCGCTCATTGGTCAACCACTCATAGACGGTTCCCGCTCAGCGCGTTTCGAGAAGAAGTAAGGAAATCAGGACCGGAACCAGTATGAAAAGTCCGCTCATTTTTCTTTTTCAACTGTACAGTTTCACTTAGATGACCACGAGAAAGTCCGTGTAACTATGAAGGTTCATTTGCACTAGTTTTTACCGTAAATTCAGAACTGTTCCCGGTGACGATTTCCTCAGTAAAGCATTCCGGTCAAGATGAAATGCTGAAGAATGAGGGTAAGAAGAAAACGGAAATCGCCATGCCTAGTAAGAAGAAGAAAAGAAGATGGCGGCGTAGCGTAGCGCGGACCCATAACAAAGCGACATAACCTGGTCACGAAACTCTTCCGAATAGAGGTTTTGGAGCTGTTATCGGATGTATTTCTGTTGGTTGTAAGCTAGTAGACATTGAAAACTGATTTGAAATACACTGCTTTGAATATAAACGCAATTCCACGATGCAGCTTTCTGCTTTGTTATGGGTCCGCGCTACGCTACGCCACCATCTTCTTATCTTCTTCTTACTAGGCTCATCCCTCATGGGCACAGCGGGAACCGTCTATTTCTCGAACTAGTTTTCGGCCCACTTGGTCAACTTCCCTAATCGTTTGCTTCCAGGCAACTCCTCTGCCTATGCCGTGGTTACTTACACACACACACACACACACACACACACACTACGCTTCCGCTTAGTCAATAAACTTACCTCCTTTAGAAATATTGGCGTATGACCTCTTCATTTTGGACTAGGCTCGCAGACAATTGGCGTCAGACTGGGCACAGGGAGGATTGCACTCTGCGACGACACTCTGGCACGCAGCTAGCACGCGAGACGCGCGAGTCTTCCACTCACGGCGTTGCACGGCACACTGACAGGCTACTGCAGGGGTGTCACACGGAGTTTGTCGACGCAAGGAACACAGGCCTACCGCCTCGTCACCGTCCGCCCGCAAGGCCCACTCGTGGAGGCACACTGACACTGACTGCGAGGCTGCTCCAGCAAGCGATCGTCGCGTTTGCGTTGGGGTGTAGTCCTGTCCGAGGGAGACCACTCAAGCCCAGCTTCCCGCCCCGTTCGCACGACACAGAGACGCTTCAACTTGAGCTACGGGCGACTCGCGCAGCTTCTGCTAAACCAACGACGCACGGAATACAGGCCGACTACTGACTCTTGCGCCTCTCTGCGCGGGTGTGTTTGTTTCGTCCGGTACCCGTTGGAATTAAAGTAAGTTGACGCAACAATATTTGCAGCGCGCAGCGAGTTTTTCGCATATGGTTCTCCGCTAGAGCCCGGATCAGGAGTCAGAAGTACAAAAGTGGAAGGTGGTATAGTCCGACCACCCAGAGAAGGCTCCTGGGTTTGCTGTAGCCGCCCATAAGAGCCCATGCCACGCCAGAAGCATTCTTTCGCTGGTTCTAGTATAAGGTGACCGCGTCGTCCTCCACTCCCTGAATAAAACATTCCGGTAAAGCTGAAATGCAGAAGAATACGGGGAACAAGAAAACGGAAGTCACCATGTTAAAGAATAGTGATGTACGTTTCATCCTTCACCGCATTCTTCTGCATTTCAGCTTTACCGGAATGCTTTATGGCCGGTGGATCTGGGCTCAGGGGGCGGACCGGAGGGGTGCGGGTGCCTTTCCCACTTCTACTTTTGTTCTTCTTCCTTCCGATCAAGCATCTAGCGAAGAGGCCTACTGACCATTTTACCCGAGCGCTTTTTAACATCTCGAAGAACAAAAATGTATAGACCTTTTGGACAGTGGTTGAGTTTAGAAACGAGTTGAAGGCTTCAACTTTTTTCTTTCGAACTATTTAAAATTTTGGCGTCGAAGCGCAACAACGGACAATTTGCTCCTTTGCGCTACGGAGTCAAAATCTGCTATTAATGTTCACTTAGAATGTTGCAGGCGTTGAACGTTTTCAGAATGACACCCTCTCCTCCCCTCACACCCTACCGTCTAAAAGGTCTATACAGTAGCTTTTACATGTTTGGAAACAGCAGGAGAGAAAAGGGTACTCGGCACGGCAAAAAGAGTTTCTTGTTGGCTGAGCGATTAGCGAAGCCTATTTTTCCAGGGGTGATCAAAAAGTTTCGCGTCTGTCTGTCTGTCTGTCTGTGTGTTTGTCTGTCGTCACGATAACCCGAGATCGAATAGGGTGTTCCTGGCTATCTAGAACGGAAGTGAAAAAGAACAAACTCACATATTATTCTGTTTCCGTCTGTTCAGTATGAGAAATTGCTATGGTAGATTGGTCCGACTCTAACCTCTCAAATATAGAGGCGAGCTCGAAACTGACCTGACAGTTTTTCATACCTGAAACGCCGTCGTGACACGTGATGAGCTCAACCAATCAGAGCCATCATGGAAACAGAAAAGTCAGTGAGTTTCTTTTTTTCCTACTTCCGTTTTGGATAGCCTAGAATACCCTATAGATGGTTCCGGCAGTGCCGGTTTAAAGAAGAATTAATGAAATCGCCACCGGAAACAGTTCTTAAATAATGGCTTAAATCAGTGAAAACTAAAATTGACAGTTACTAGGGATGTAATCGAGGTCATTCACGTCGAACTGCACTGTCAAATGACAAAGATAAGCGCACTTTAGGTACTGGTTCCGGTCCCGACTTCTTCATTTCTTCTCAAAAGGCGCACTGTCGGAACGGTCTATTGAGCTAGCGACCTGGGATTTTCAGGGTCGTTTTGTGTCCTAAAAAGACAGATCGAGTTCGAAGATGAGCATTCTAGCTCAAAAATAGGATTTAAAAAAAAATCAAAAACAACAGGTCCCCAAAAAAAAACGTTTTTTAAAAATGTTTTTTTCATGTTTCCTAAGGGGTCACTCATTAAAGTAGAGCCCTACGGGCGAAAATTTCGTCCGTTTGGCTCTATCTTTAACCATTTAGGCGCCACAGAGTTTTTGACGAAAATAAGCGAAAAAATGTCCAACCCTGCATCCTTAGTCTAAGGGACGAGAAATTGACGGGCCGAAGGCCCGTATCTTTTTGTACATTATTGCGCTTCCCGACTCGGGTGTCAGCGCCGAAGGCCTAGGTAGATGTGTGCCTGGCGCGTCGCCGCGTAACAGTGTTTCGTGAGATATCGCGAAGCCTGTTACGCGAGACGTGGTCTGGCGTACATCTACCTAGTATTTCAAGACCCTCTCTTAGATCTTATGGAGAATGCTAATGGCATCCAAGACCAGGTCTTGAAATAGGGTATTTCACCCAGTTTAAACCGGATCCAAAGAAGAACAGTATTGCTTCCTGAACTGTGTCCTCCCTGACGCTCATTGGCTAACGCGGACGAACTTAAGTTCTCGGACCCGTCACTAGGGCAGTCGCAGACCTGTTGGCGGGTTCACGAACTTCGTCCGCGTCAGCCAATGAGCGTCAATGAGGAAACGGTTCAGGAAGCATTATTGTTCTTCTTTGGATCCGGTTTAAACTGGGTGAAATACCCTATTCGTCGGGCACGGAGAGGAGTAGGGCTGATCGGGGGCAGTAACCCGCTCCTCCCCGCGCCCGACTATTTTTGTTCTTCCTCCGCGCTAGCCGAGCCCCAGAGTACACTGTGTTTCGCGTAAGAGGCGTCGCGGTATCTCAAGCACTGTAACGCCTGGCATCCTACCTTGGCGTGCGGTGCGAGACCCGAGTCAATTTGTGGAAAATAGACCATTCCATACAGCTGCAAGGTACGCCAGACCACGTCTCGCGTAACAGGCTTCGCGATATCTCACGAAACACTGTTACGCTTCGACGCGCCTGGCGCACATATAGCTAGGCCTGCGGCGCTGACACCCGAGACGAGTTAAGGAGAGGGTATAGGGGAACAGGGTCTTCCGGGCCCAAAATTTGACATACTCAAACCATTTGTCGGGGTCTTCTTACTCTAAAAATAATATTTTGTTACTTGTGGTTATTGATTTTTTTAAAAGTAAATTTTTGAGCTAGAGTGCTCATCTTCGAACTCGATCTGTCTTTTTATAGTACAAAACGACCCTGAAAATCCCAGGTCGCTACCTTAATGCGTTCTCGAGTTATCGTGCGGACAGACACACACACAGACAGACGGACAGACAGAAAAAGTTTTTTTCGACCAGACGGAGTAATAGGCTTCGCCAATCGCTCAGCCAATTAAACATTCCGGGAATGCTGAAATGCAAAAGAATGTGGGGAAGAAGTAAATGGAAATCGCTATGCTTTAACATGGTGACTTCCGTTTTCTTGTTCCTCGCATTTTTCTGCATCTCACCTTACCGGAATGCTTTATTCCGTTAAACCTAAAATGCACAAGAATGTAGGGAACAAGAAAACGGAAGTCACCATCTCAAAGCGTAGCGATTTCCGTTTTCTTCTTACCTGCATTCTTCTGTATTTCGGCTGTGTCGGAATGCTTTATTTGGAAGTATTTATGCATAAAATACTGCTACGGTCCTACTTGTAGCTACAAAAGTCTCAGCTTTACAGAGCCAACTATGCACAAGGCCACAATAAGAATTCTAGAACTAGGCATAGGTGTGCGCCATGCCAACAAAAGCGCCATAGCTATCAAACGGCTCCGTTAACATGTACCCAACAGTTCAAAGTCGTTTAATTTGTCAGAAAAAAGGCCGGAAGTCCAATGCCTTTCTATTTTAAAATCGGAAACTCGCAGGGTCAACGAAGTTTGATGCGCTGAACTCGAAAAGAAGTGACCTGTATTTCAAAATATCAAAATTTGGGAACACTGTTTGAAATATCGTCGAAAGTCGTTAAATTTGAACGGAAACTAAAAGTCGGAAAGTAGCAGGGTCAATGAAGTTTGAGGTGGGAGTGACAGAGAGTCTACTGCGCATGTGCAGTTCGCGGGCTGAGACGAATCCAGCAGCCGCTCGGCAGTTCCGTTTCCGCTGCTATTCCGCACACTAACTAGAATTGTATCTTGAATTTGTACGGATTTAAGCAATCAATTCTCGTGCACGCATTTCTGCATTGATTTGAACACTTTTGTCCATTAATTTGTAGGAAATCATGCAGCTTCGTACACAAATTTGTGCGAAACGAAACGTAGGTTTAACTTAGTGTGAACGTTTGTACTAAAACATATAAATACATTCAGCCTGTGACACAAATGAAAATGTGGGGGGCATGCTCAGGGCCCTCATTGTGGACCTCAGATTATATTGTGTGGTGCCGCTGCCTTCGCCGTCACGGATAACTTTTGGTCCCCAGAGCTAAAATTTGTACGGTTTTGAATTTGGGTCTCTGAACTAAACGGTCTTCTGGGTGCTCGGTCGCGGACCCCTAGCCTAAACTGAGCGCGCAAACCATTTTGATCACATAGAAAAGCACGTCACCTCACACCTTCCACACTTAACAATCGTTAGCCTTGAATCAATGTGGCTTTTTGACAGTTTTATCCGAACAGTTTTGATACCTTAGCCTGTGTACAGTTTCCAGAGTATTTGGGTGTAGCAAGCCCTCCTACTACTTCTATTCGATGTTTTCACTTAGCTGTCTAAAAGATCTCATTTTCGCGGCCAAATTCGACATCTTTTAGATGTCTATGGTAAATGGTCATTAGACGTCTAGGGCATCTATCCTTAGACGTCTTTCGCCATCTATGACACGTCTACTTTCTATTAGGGCTTTGAAATATCCCGTGACAAAAAGTAATAGTGAGCACAGAAACAGTTCGACCATCATTAAATCGAATCTGCCCGCAAAGCTCGACTCAAGAAGTTGTCACTTTTGACCTCTACCCGCGTTTTAACCTGACATGATGTTATATCGAATCCACGTTTAAAACGTGCTCTCTGGGTCTTCAACTAAAGATTGATACCTGGGTTGGCGCGAAATTATGCGTACATACCAAGTTACATCAATTTAAGCAAACCGCAACACTCTCCCACCTCCTAAACAATAAATGTTAATGTTCAATTCGGCCGCGCGGGCCGCTAAGTGGAGCTGTGCAAATCGAGGTTTTT
>NW_026267586.1:17631-18579 GCF_000697945.3 Frankliniella occidentalis | reverse complement strand
AAACCGCAACACTCTCCCACCTCCTAAACAATAAATGTTAATGTTCAATTCGGCCGCGCGGGCCGCTAAGTGGAGCTGTGCAAATCGAGGTTTTTAGCCCGCCCTTCTGCTTTGAAAAAGCTATCCAGCGGGCTTATGCAAACGACCTCGTGTGTGTCTGTGTGTCTGTGTGTCTGTCTGTGTGTCTGTCTGTCTGTCTGTTCCACTAGAAGGAGATGTGCTAGAGACTTGAAATTTTCAGGGTATCTTAAGGTACACTCCTAGAGAACGAAACGCCTACGGCAAATCCTGGCAACCACCCCTAAAGGGCTAAAAGGGGGTATCAAAGAAAATGGGGTAGGTCAAAAAAGTCAGAAAAAAATATTTTTTTTATGAACCCCTAAGGGGTAACTCGTGAAAGTAGAGCCCTTTGGGCGAAAATTTCGTCCGTTTGGCTCTATCTCTAACCGTGTAGGCGCTGGAGGGTCTTTTTTGACGAAAATACGCTTAAAATTCCTGTACTGAACAATAAGTTGTAGAGGAAGGCCCAAAACCGCAAAAAAGGAGAGAAACTCCCTCCCCCAACCCAAAAAACGTTTTCTAAGCAGAAGGGTGGGTTGTGGTCGCGGTGCTTCACCGTTACATCCCTTCCTCGTGTCTACGGGGCAAATTTTAAGGACGACGGGCTTTGCGGGCCGAAGGCCCGTTACGTCATCTGATTATGTTCTTCAGCAAATCGCGTGACAAATGGTCGGGCCGCAGGCCCGACCATCGCCGCCGGCAGGCCAAGCAGGCCCGGCCCCTGCCGAACGGAGTTGGCGGCGCAGCGAAGCGAAGCTGGCAACTTCGTTTGGCGGAAGGGCGGGCCTGCTTGTTGCCTTCGAATCGAATCGAATCTCCAAAATTTTCTTCGAATCGGATCGAAACGAATTGGCTCAAAAAATTTCGAATCGACTCGAATCAGTCTTC
>NW_026267586.1:15873-16771 GCF_000697945.3 Frankliniella occidentalis | reverse complement strand
TTTCAATAAAATATCTTTTAAATGGTCCAGAAACCGAAAGAAGGGGATAATTGTAAAATCATAAGTATTCAAACCCGTTTCACGTTACTAATTCAAAAAGTCTGGAACTTTTATTTTGTAGTCTTTTTCTTTGAAAAGTGGCAGATAGAATGTTAGGGGTTGGATACTTCATGGGGACCTTATATAGATTTAAAAGTGACATCTCTTGTAAAAATTTGCGTACATTAATGGAATTGTGAGGCAAGTCCTTCTATTCGGTACATAAGGAGTCATCTAAGCTATAATATATCTCTGAATGCTTGATCATTTATAGGGGTTAGTTCGAGTTGTCACCTTGATCAAGTAAAACCTAGAGGCAAAAAGAGTAAAGCCCACTTGACCCATTTTTCATTCTGTCTTGTCTCAGGAAGCAAGTCACTTGGGCAAACAGCCTTTTTCGGAAAATATACCTTTACTACTGTAGCTTAACTAACGGACACTAAAAGTCTTATTTTGGGATGATGTCAGTTATTCTCTTCTTCCGCTTCCTGGATCAAGTGTAATGGGGATTCACACACGGACAAGTTTGCAACATTTAAACACATGGTGCCTTAATATGGTTTGCCAAAAAAGAGGGGGTTTTCACACATATCCCTTTCTTGTTTTTGAGTCATAACAAATGCATGTGTCAATCTGTAGGTTTATAATGGCAATATGTGTGAAAAATCGTGTTTTTTTCACAAACTTTTTTTTAGATTTTGTGCTCGCCAAAATTTTACACGTTTTCGGCACTATTTTTTAACTTCTGTTGAGACCAAACCATTGAACATTTACAAAGGCGTTTAAATGCAGCCACCTCTAAATAAAGGCATTACGATCTGAACCAAAGGTGCAACATTTCATTGCCCTTGGAATATGT
>NW_026267586.1:11118-15823 GCF_000697945.3 Frankliniella occidentalis | reverse complement strand
TTGCCTTCGAATCGAATCGAATCTCCAAAATTTTCTTCGAATCGGATCGAAACGAATTGGCTCAAAAAATTTCGAATCGACTCGAATCAGTCTTCATTTGAGCTCGAATTGAATCGAAAAAAAATCTGTTGAATTTTTCGTATGCAAGTCACGCGGTATTTTTAAACTCATTTTAAGTGGCCCCTGAACCGTAGATGTTCGACGACGATACAACGTGTAGTGCGGGTATAGAGCGCGTGCCGCACACTAGACCCCAATGCGATTCGATGTCGAACCAACCCGATTCGAAATTTCGAATTATTCGACATCGAATCAGGCAAATTCGAAATCGAACGAATTCGAATCAGGTCGATTCGATTCGGTTCGGTATCGAACAATGCGCACAGCTCTGCCGCTTAGGCCGCACTAGGGCGAAGCGATGGTATTTTCTGGTAGGTAGAAAACGACAAACCTCTTCCCCCCCAAAAAATGAAACCCTCAAATTTTAGCGACGGAGCGTGTGTAGGACTTATTGGTCCGATTTAGGGGCTGATCCGAAATAGGTTCAGTCGCTCTCAAAAACCGCGGATTTAAAGATACTGACTGGGAAACGGCTAATGAATTCACTTACCTGCTTCAACTTCAATTGTGTCGTTTATATGTTAATGAATGTCGAGGCACTTCTTGGTAAGAAACATTATGTCACACCTTTTATTGCTGTCGAATCTCGGGTTGTTCTCGTACGTTTTGTATTACTGCATGGGCAACCAAGACACCGAACCTGAACAAAAACAAAACTTTCAATGGGGTTAGCTGTCAAGAACAGCTACTTCACTTATCCAGGCGTTACTTTGGGCCACTTGTAGGGCCGGAAGCCCGCCCATGCCCCTAAGAAGATAAATTGAATACGGACAGGCCTGACCAAACACTACCGGCAGGCAAATAGGCTGAAAGCAGTACCACCTTTCATTTCCCCGCACCTTTCATTTTTCAGTCGGTGATCTGGAATGGATCCTGCAGCTAGTATGCGTCTCCATCTGCGCGGAGAGAGGCCGGCGCAAGATTTTTATTTTGCAGCCGAATTGGAAGCAAAGAATTGGCCACAGTTGTCGCCCATGGAAGTAGCTTCTGTTCTAGGTAAGTTTTAATATTCGTAGGAACACGTCCTTATACAGCAATATGAAAGAAAAACTGAAGGCTATCGTACCGTACTCGTATCGTATTCGTATCGTACCAAACTGCCGGCAGGCCAAGCTAGGCCTGATCCCTGCCGAGCCGTATCACGCTGTTACTGTTTGTATAGATTTGTATAGATGGACGAGCTTCTATTTACAGCAGTAATACTTACACATTTTTGGAGGATAACGAACCATTTCGAAAGTTGTTACTCACAATTAATCTGTTCAAGCACTATTAAAAAACTATCCGGGATTTTACGGACGAACACTCGTTAAAAATATTCCCTATGTCCTTTAAGATTTCCCAAAGCACTCCGTAGATTTCCCGTGTCGAGTTTAGCTTCAAACACATAGACGACTAACAACTTGCTGCATTCAGCTTTTTCACTAAATGAAAACTAAGAACGGAGTCCTCTGAGAATTTCTGGTAGTGGTAAGCAGTGAATCTTCGGGAGGTCACCAGAAGTTTTTAACAATGAGTCTACTAATGAAGGAAATGTTCTTAAATGCCGACAAAATTATAAACACTGCTCAAAAAATTTGTCAGTAAGAACGTACAGCTGTACAAAGAATTTCGTCATCCAAAATAGAAAAATAGTAGGCTGAGAGTGCAGTAACCGTATTATGAAGGCAATAATAACTATTTCGTTGAAACCGAAGTAGATGCTTTTCTAACAAGGGAACGTCTTTTGCTGTTACTCAACAATTTAGCTGGGAGCGATACATGTTAAAGAGGACATAAGTAGATAAGATTGGCACCGGTTTTAGCTGCCCATACTGTACACGGTAAAAACGAGCCCTGGGAATCACAGGAGTTTTCCGAGGGGTATTAACTCCCGTAATACCCTGTACACCTCACCTGGGTATTACGCGGTATTACTTGTAATGTAATACCGAAAAATAACAAAATATGCCATAGAATGGCAAAATTTGGCGTTTAATACCGGCGTAATACCCGGTAATACCACGTATCTCCGTGTAATACCGAGTACTCTGTACACGTTTTGTGGTAGTGAATACCCCCTTTGAGTTTTCTTCATTTTCTCGGGGAGCTGGAAGACTCCCAGAGGTTGCCCTGGAATAATTTTCCCAGGAATAATACTGAGTTTTCCAGTAGATCCCCTGGGAATAATGGCTTGTTGCCTCCTGGGTGCACCTGGGGTTCGAACTTTCCTGTGTTTCACAAGAAAACACCACACGAGTAGCAAAAAATTGATCTTCAAGTGCCTCTTTCTCTGCCAATATCGCCGTCGGATTTTGAACAGAGGTAGTCCGAATTGGGAGCTAAATTATCTGAAGGTATCATTATATTCGAAAAAACACCGTTGAAATTGGTACAAACTACCAGCACCCACCTTAGATGTTTTTTGGCCCATTGAAACATTGCACCGACTTTTTTCTAAGTTTTTCAAAGTATTTGACGAAATTAGTCTTAATGCGCCAAACCTCTGTGCAAAATGTGGGCGATATAGCTAAAACGATTCCGGAGATATAGGCACTTGAAAATAACTCTCTGCAATCTTTTATGGTGTTTTCTTACAGAAAATTGTCCAAAACAAACGAATAACATAGTATGCACTGATAAACTAAGTGTGCAACTGCTTAACACTTGTAAGTGTGCTACTGCAAGTTGATAACTTTAAATTATGCATCGCCTCAGCTGAGCACTTGCGCTCTCTGTGTAGGAAGTGCTCAAATAAAGAGTTGCACACTTGCAAGGATTCAACTTGGAGTTGCGCATCTTACAAGCGTCGAGCAGGTGCACACTTAGTGTGTCAGTGTAGGCAGTTCAAAATGGTGCCAATCCTAGTCTGCATATATCGCCACAACATGTATCGCTCCCAGCGACATTGCTGCGTAACACCGAAAAATGATCTTAGGTAGGTATTGACGATGCATTTTGTGCTCTATCCTAAATGAATGTTAACAGTTTCGGATTATACTCCTGTACCGCGGAATGTAGAACAAAACACAAAATTTAACAGTGTACTGCTGCAGCTTTTCCAATCTGCATTTGATGGTGATGATGTTAATTTTTTTTATACTGGTGTAACATATGAAAACAGGCAAAACGAACTGCAAAAGATTTCTGTTGCTTATTTAAAATTAACAGCCACTGTGAGCAGCCCATCTGAGAGGCAGAAACAGCTGGAGCGATTGGCTTCCCCCATCACTTCAAAGTTAATCCTTGCTCCGCCGCCTGCTCTCAAAGACCGCTTGGGCCCGAAGCCAATTGAGTCTCTTCATCGGGTTAAGGTTGGACGAGTGGAGAAGCGACACGAAGAAAAGTGAGTAACTTATGTAAAATCTCCCCCCCTCCCTCTCGCTCTCTCGATCGAAGGCTGGTTTTGTAATGCATTCTTTTTGTTAATATTGCAGGATGACCAAGAAAATAAGCTTCCATGGGCTACCATTTATTCATATAGGAGCCAAGAACTTTTATCTCATTGGAGACAGCCAGATGGTGCGGCTTGCACGCACCTTGAAGTTTTTGATAAGTACGAATTTAGAAAAACTACCCGTTTATCAATTTATCACAGATACTTGTTCTGATAGGGATGCAAAAGACCCTGAAATAGAAAAATTTCACAAACACTGTCCTCATGTTTCCGTTTCGGAAACGACATTAAAAAATCAAATCACAGCTAACATTTTTCCGCGAGGTTTCCGGTTTTTCCCGGAAACATTCCCGGTTTTCACTAGAGCAAAAGTTGGCGAAGTTTCGTGCTTTACTTATTGCGTATTTTTGACAGTTTATGAGACTAGCAATTTTATAACAAGTTTGCCGTCGTAATTCCCTCAAATACGCGATTTTTCATCAAAAGTTCCCAAACAACCCACAAATTTGAGGCAGGAGCTGGGAAGTGCTTTCCCCAATTAACCAGAGGGACTTCACCTTCACGGAGGAATGTTTGCTGTGAAGTTTTTACAGAGTTAACCCTTACGCATTCTGCTGTGCATAAATATACGGAGTTATAGACAGACATAAGTACGCTCATTTTTCTGCATCGTTGTGACTACGCAGTTCCCATTAGGTACAAGTTGTGCAGTACACATATATGTACACAAATAGGGTGTACGAGGGGGTCCAAAATGGAAGTAGAAAAAGAACAAACTCAATAACTTTCCTGTTCCCGTAGTGGCTATGGTTGATCGCCCTCACAGTTAAAAAAGCTTTAAGGAAGTACAGTTTGCCTACAGTCCATCCTTTATATTTTATGTACGGGCCGGAATGTAGACCGTACTTCAGTGTCAAGTCAAGTGCTTAGTGACCAAAAACACGGTTTGCGAAGTTACGGTACATCCTGTACGGCGTGGACCGTAATCAAAAATTACAGTCGCGGACGTAGTGACGAATTGACAGGGCTCACTGTAGAATTTCCTGTAGGGTTTTTTAACAGTGGCTGAGCACGTTCTTTCATGGACTATTATGAACAAATTGTATTTTTCATCCGCAAATTGTACATAGTAATACATTGAATTTTGCACCTTTCTTTTGGCTGCTTATAATGCATGTTTCTACACAACACAATGCTCAACCACGGACT
>NW_026267586.1:8261-10368 GCF_000697945.3 Frankliniella occidentalis | reverse complement strand
CCATAGCCCCTTGGGTGGGCAAACCCGCATGCACCTGCTTCTTCTCTGAACTACCCGGTACATTCTTAATGTACAAGAACAATTTTGTCCATACCGAGGGTTAACTGCATCTTCAGACTACATTTGTCACGCTACGACCAGCGAGACATAGTAATCCAACCAATGTGGCACGAGGGCACTAGTCACAGTCGTTCAAATGTGACGTCGAATAACAGTAATAGCACTTGAAGTGAGAGCAATTTCACTGAAAGTGAGACAAAAACTATAGATTCAAGTACCAAATGAACTTTGATCCATGTGCATTTGGTATACCAATAACTTAATACAACCCCTTTTTTGTAAAAATTGCATCCCGATTTAATGACAATGAAAATTCATGAAAAATGTTTAGGCTCTTTAACAGGCACGCGGTCCCACCAGGCTTGGCTTGCCATTGGCTAGCGCATAGTGAGCGCGCAGATTCAAACAGGCTGCTGAGCACCGAAACAATCTTCGTGAATTTTTAGGTTTCTTCCATTTTATGTGTGTGCCCAGGTAATGAGATCATGAATTAGGGATGCGGGGCCTTCGGGATATCTTCTGGAAGCAATTAGATCTCCTGTGTTATTTGACACATTCAAAATCAGCCTGCTGCGACGTAAAGCCCTTACATTGTACTATGACGCTGCAAAAGTCGCTTTCCGGCAGGGTGGGTGCGCACACACGGAAAAAATGACTTCGTTGTGAGGATCAATTATGTTTGGTAGGCTAAACTCGATAGCTGGAATCGAGAATCCGATACCCACAACCAGAAAATGGTTGCCGCTACCGGGCACTTTTACGAATGAAACAAACTTCAGCTTTGTTCTATTTGCACAAGTGTACACAGCAACCCTCCTGACGCGAAACCGTTTGAGATATTACAAAACGGTGCAACTACTACAGGGCTACTGGCTACATATTCCGCTTATCAAACGCAGTTCTGTATTTCATAACGTTTTGGTGTGGAAAGCCCCACTATCACAGTAACGAGAACAATGCCCTTACACTTAGAAAGCCGAACTCTTGGTTCTAGAGCGAAATTCCCTTAAATAAATGAAAGGCATTTTGCACTTGAAGTGAGACAAATTTCTCTTGAACTAAGACAAAAACCGAGACTAAAACACTTGATTCAAGTACCCAAACGCTTGATTTAAGTGCCAAAATTGTTCTCAAATCAAGTGCAAAATGCACGGTAAATACGATGTCGCATTTATTGAGGGAAAAGAAAAACTTTGAGAAACTCCCCTGGTTTGACGAAAACTCCTCAGATTTCGAGGAAGTATCCTTAGAAAATGTGGGATTTTTCCTCAATTTCTGAGAAGATTCCTCAAAATTTAAGGCGAGATCGGACAATTCTTCCTTAAACCAGGGCCTGGAGACGCAATCGTCGAGTCCCGGCCGGGGCGCGGTACCAGCGAAAACACCGTGTTTGGGAGAAGCTTATGTGAAAAAAGTACACTCTAAATATCTAAGGACAATTTTTGTAACTAGCACCGGACTTCTGTGTGCATAACTAGCTCAGATACAATATTGTAATTACCAACACACATTTAGTGACTAGCAAGTCACAATATTGTATCTGATTCCAGTTATGCACGCAGAAGTCCGGTGCTAGTTACAAAAATTGTCCTTGACATTTAGAGTGTATACAGTAATGTCCCTCTCGAAGCTGGCTCGCTCGAAGCTGAAATTTTGAGACGGACCCTGCTTAAGGATGGGGGTTTACAACCTGGCGAGCTCGCGCGAGCTCGGGCGACAAAGCATTTACAACCGCCTGATGCCCGAGTCCGCGCCAATACAATAGGTTCGCAACATGTGGCTAACCTTCGGGTCGTCCTCTCGAAGCTGAAATACGGTCCCGATTTGCCAGCTTCGAGAGGGACATTACTGTACATCTCCGGTAAAAATCAGGAAGAGATTCGGAAAGCTGATGAAATTTGTCGTGTAGAAGGCCTATTATAAAACATGATACTGTCACGAGTGCGCGGAAAAAATTTGATAAAAAAAAACATGGCTTTTCGACCCTACATAACCTTAGGGGCCGTTCATAAATTACGTCACGCTTTTTTGGGCCGTTTTTCGACCC
>NW_026267586.1:0-1076 GCF_000697945.3 Frankliniella occidentalis | reverse complement strand
CCTCTAAATAAAGGCATTACGATCTGAACCAAAGGTGCAACATTTCATTGCCCTTGGAATATGTTGTGACTTCATAAAGGCATTAAAACTGAAGGTCCCTAGAAAAGTATGAAGTCCTACCTTAGATTTTTCAGTGCGGATGCAGTTGCACTTTTGTAAATTACAGTCAACTGCTTTTTCATTCATTAAGATTTTGCTTTCACTTGAAAACACATGTTTTTTTTTCTTCTGTTAAACAGGGTACCCACAGTGCATAATTATTGAAACCGAAGAAATGTGCAAGGATAGCCAAGGCCAAGTACTGCTCAAGTTCTATCAAGCGTAAGTACTTCTTATTTTAATAGTAATTGCCGTACTTACAGGCTGAACTCCTTGTGCATCACCCGTCGAACTTGTGCACACGCCTATTTAAGCCACTTTTGAGGTAGTAGGTCAGTCTTCACACCCTTTACTCAGGTGGACGGAGTTGATACCCGAAGGACAGCTCGCCCCAGCTAACTTGCCCCAGTCCCAAGTCGCCCCATGCCCAATTCGCCCCAGCCCACGTCGCCCCAGCCCAGGTCGCCCCAGTGCTAACTCGCCCCAATTTAAATGTATTTTTCAAAGGATTTTCAATGTTTTATTTAGAAGAATCCTATAAGATTGTTGCCAATGGTCGTGAGGTAGGTGACGACGTCGTCGTTCTCTTTGTAGTCCGCCGCATATCCGTCGAAGACGCGGTGGATGCGCGCTGCTCAGCCTGCTCCAGTCGCCTCTCCCGCTAGTTGAGGGAGTGCCCCCCCCCCCCTCCTACCCTCGTGGCCCTCGTACCCTCGTACCCTGATGTGGATGTTGACCTCACACTCGGACCACTTTCTCTTAGTACCTCAATGTGGTCTTTATGGGATTAGGTGCGTTCTCTAACCATCAACTTTAATTTACAAGCCGTGGGGCACGAAACAAAACTTCAAGTCACAGCTTGACATTTTCTACGTGGATGCATTTTCGACGATTTCTGACCCACTGAGTAGCGGAATTTTACACTCCATGGAATGGATCATGAATTTTATCTACCCATGGATTGGCAATTTTCAACG
>NW_026267585.1:84517-85176 GCF_000697945.3 Frankliniella occidentalis | reverse complement strand
CCGGTTCAAACCGGTCGACAATTCGTTCGTGTCTCTCATTTTGTCCCTCACGCATTGATTCTGAGGTTAGGCCTTTGTCAATTCTACTGAGCCTTTGACCATTTTTCTTGTTAAACGTCACGATTTCTTTGTCACGACGCCGCTGGCGTCCCCTCGGTGGATGCGCGGGGATTCCTGGAAATGAGGTGGTGATGGGGAGGGGACGCTCTCGCTGCTCAGCGCGCTATCTCTCTCGCACTCCTTGCCAGCAGTTCCGACGCTCTGTTTTGTTGCAGTTGTCTTGCGACACGGAGGTGGCGCACCACGCCGTCCCCTCAGTCGGTCCCATCCCCGCCGCCTACGAGGAAGACCTCTGTGAGGAGGTGTGTGACGAGGAGGCCCAAGTGCAGCACGAGCAGCAGCACGCCCAGGACCATGGCGAGCACGAGCAGCATCACGCCCAGCCCGTGGTCCAAGTACAGCCCACCCTGGCCCAGGCCCGCCACCGGGCGCACCCATTTGCCCCTCAGAAATTTGTAAGTATTTTCAGAGTTTTGTGGTATTACTTTTTAGAAAATGAAACTACTATCTAACTTTACGTTTTTAGTTTTGTTTCAGACTACCAAGCAGATTGCTGAAATTCTGCGTAGAAAGCCAAAGAAGTAGGTTTTATAGGTCAT
>NW_026267585.1:79894-80437 GCF_000697945.3 Frankliniella occidentalis | reverse complement strand
GCTTTTCGATGGGGCACTCCATAGAAACATGGCAACAATTGAATCTTCATAGCACTTTGCCAGGGCCGCAGGGAAACCCCACTGCATGCGGCGCAGACGATCTAAAACTTAACGGGTATAGTTAGAGAAGTCCTTCCGAATCGGGTCCCCTGCTTCAAAACGATTCCGCATTTCGTATTTGGCAGGGCTTTCTCTACAATTGTTCGGGAAAACCAGAGGCATAAAGCACAGTCGGTATCAGTAATACATACTTGCTGGTCGTACCGTACTTGCATTAGTACGGTGCTTTAAGTAGTGAGTAGTGGAACAGTACAAAGTAAGCACATGTCATTTGCCGCATCATGTATACGGAAATCAGGTACTTTTCATGTACTTTGCCACGGAATTTTTTAACAGTGTATTATAGCTAGTCCGCAGTAGGAATCGTGGTCGAGGATCCAGGGAAGAATATGCGGGGAAGGGAGGGCGAAAGTCATAAGTAGGTTTGATGAAATAGAAAGGCGACAATTGCAATATTTTGAGTTATAACATCAAATGCTCATC
>NW_026267585.1:77555-79144 GCF_000697945.3 Frankliniella occidentalis | reverse complement strand
AGCGGCGGTGAGACGAGCGACGACGACACTTCTGACGTGCTCTGACGTGACGGCCGTCACTGACACAACTTGTCGCGGCGCATATAGTTACGGAAGTTACAGTGGAGTTGTTATTAGTGATACCGCTCAAAACCAGCTCCTGGAAATGTCAGATAAACTGGTAAACTATACAATTTTTGATGAAAACTTTCGCGAAATGAAAGTCCGAGTTCCGCAGAGCAAAGTGGCGTTGTACAACGTGGGTAAGTTTGTGCATAACCACAGCCAGCCGGTTTATTCAAGGCTTCATTATCTTTTAAATTGAAAATTGAAATTATTGTATTCAGATCATCATGCAACGTACAGACTTCTTCAAATGGCGAAGAAGGGAGAAGTTGAGAATGTTGCTAATGCCAATGATGGTAGGTGCCTAACTGCACACATGCTACCTGTCAATGACATGAAAATAGAACTTATTCGGTTGTCTCTTCCATTGTAGATTTAAATTCTCCTCTCAAAAAGAAGAAAAGGCGACCCAAGAAAACTGTCAGCAAGGTGGCTGATGATGTCGAATATGAGGACGAACTTAATACGAGCTTGGGCAGTATATCTGTTGGTGGCGATGAGGGTGGTACTGTTGTGATTAGATCATGAGATTTCCCAGGGGCGGCAAGGATGAGTTTGAGTTTGGGTCGGGTGAGTTATTTTCCACTGGTTTTGCTGCCTTTCTGTCCGCGACCGTTGCTAAAAACTATAATGGAGGATTTTGTTCAACCATATGACAGCGATGTGGGTGGTCTTTCTTTTTCAGTCTTTTGGAGTGGGTGGCCCTATCCCAAGTGTACGGATCTGATCGTCTATTTGGGCCCCCATGGTTCGGCCCTATGTTTGGCCTCAAACCCATAGGGCTCTGTCCAAAATTTTGGTTTGGACCTTGCCCCTGACCGTTTGGAGATGGCCGAAAGGTGATCTACCGAGTTTCTCCGTGTTGAATATCTGCCGGTCAGTTGGACCGCCCCCTGTCGGTTGGGTTACACCTATCCGACCATGTGTCACATGTGACCATCCAGTCACACATGTGACCGTAAAATGAGAAACGGCGTGACCATCTCACTTTTTCTCGCCCACTAATTTTCGCAGGGAAGCGATGTTCACGAAATTTCAAGAACGTGACAGTGTGCTCCATGGTCACCTCTCACCCGTGCGCCCGCTGAGTCGAGGATAGGCGAACCCGCAAGACGGCGGCGCGTGCTCTGAATCACCCAGTAGACGCATGTGTGCGTAGAATAACTACAGAAGTCGGCGGGGTTAATCAGCCACCTGATCAAATACTATGGGGTCCGTTGCGCGGCGTCATAGGGAATTGGACATGACAACCTTACTGTTCATAAGTTAGCAGTTGGTTTAGGAGAAACCGTGTCTAAACCATATGTACGAACCTGAACGAATGCAACTGCTTCCCGTAGACCAGCTAGTCTGGCCCGGTGAATGTCACTAAACGCGTTATTTGGCCTTGCCATTTTCTGGAGGCAGGGAGAGAACGGCGTGGGAAGGCGTGCTTTTCGGGCTCACTGAAAAAAATTAGAGTCTGATACAGAACGATCTACAGC
>NW_026267585.1:70860-71240 GCF_000697945.3 Frankliniella occidentalis | reverse complement strand
AAAGTTTAGGATGTGTGTTTTCAAGTTCTACTTTCTATCAATGGTACTTTGCCTTATCATGTAAAAGTTTAGGATGTGTGTTTTCAAGTTCTACTGTTTAATTTTTCAGTTAAAATTTGACTTTGTATTGAAGTTTGATTCCTTTCTATTAATGGTACTTTGCCTTATCACGTAAAAGTTTAGGATGTGTGTTTTCAAGTTCTACTGTTCAATTTTTCAGTTAAAATTTGATTTTGTATTGGAGTTTGATTCCTTTCTAGTAATGGTTTTCTCCTTATGTGTGTTCTTAAGTTCTACTGTTTTTAATTTCAGTCAAATTTTGACTTTGTATTGGAGCTTAATTCCTCTTTATTCTGAATGGCATTCTGCCTTATGTTGTC
>NW_026267585.1:68922-69371 GCF_000697945.3 Frankliniella occidentalis | reverse complement strand
AATAGTCTGCAAATAAAATAACATCAATCAAGTTATTCTTGTCTTTTTGCAAACTTTGCCTAAATATATTATCCACCCAATACTGCAGTCATCGGCTGTCTTTCTACAGTTTTCAGTCATTTTCCGGGTTGTTGGCGTTTTGAACAACCGATTCCTACATAGTTTTTCAAGGGTTCTCAAAATTTGCCGCTATACAATACATAAAGCCTTGAATACACGTTTTGCGGCCTTTTATCAGCCTATTCGTGTAAAAGTAACGATCT
The DNA here is from genome assembly GCF_000697945.3 of Frankliniella occidentalis. Lineage (NCBI taxonomy): Eukaryota > Metazoa > Arthropoda > Insecta > Thysanoptera > Thripidae > Frankliniella > Frankliniella occidentalis. Next base: position 69,108 of record NW_026267585.1, on the reverse strand, counting down.
TTATTAGTGTTCCTTCATCAGTTTTTCAAGACGAAACCGAATATGCCCCTCCCGACTTTCTGACACCTGAGGACTTTTTTATAATTGAGGATTTGAGCCTTAAAAACACGTTTTTTGGCCTTTTAGAGTGCTGTTTGTGAAAAAGGAACGATCTTTATTGATGTTCCTTCATCAGTTTTTCAAGAC
>NW_026267585.1:67301-68872 GCF_000697945.3 Frankliniella occidentalis | reverse complement strand
AACAAGAGAACAAAGCCAAGGGTGGTTGAAATACCGTGGATGTATCCACGTCCACGAGATTTCCACGAATCCACGTGGAATCAACGTTGAATCCACGTACCGTTCCTCTTTGGGAAGTTGATTCGTTGATTGATTGATTGATTCATGTGAGTGGAGCGGCGCCGTGTTTGCCGTTTCGGTGTTACAATGAAGCTGTATTTTTTGTGTTTTTGGCTGTAACGCTGTGTCCGCGCGCCTACGTGTTCCTCCCTATCTCAACAATGAGTTAACATTTAATCCGATTTATTCAATGCTATGGAATTGCTTCTTCGTCAAAGTATAAGGTGGATTTGGACTCGTGTCATGTTTGGCGGATGATTGTTGTGTAGTTTGTCTTTCTATGTGACGGAACGCGAGCCACAGTTTTGTCCGTGGTCTCTTGTACGGCCCTTGTCCCACATTTCTTTACGTACAAGTCCGCTGCGCGCAACAATTGTCAGTTTTCGGTTACTGAATAAGTTCGTAGGTTTTTAAATAAGTGTTTTGCACTTCCTCCATTCCTAACCTCCAAGCCAAGTGGCCCGGCTAGGACTCATGGCGTCTCGCGCCTATTTTTAGTTTCCTGATTTGGCGTTGAGAGCCTCGTAGCTTGCTGTTGAACAAGCGTTCTGGTATTGCAGCAGTTATGGACCCTAACGAGGTGCGTGAGGCGCGGCTGCGCCACTTCTCGAGTGACCGTGACCGTGGCGATGACGACGGCGAGGCCGCCGCTCCCCTCCAGCAGCGACCCGTTACCGCCGCAGTTACGTCTGTCAAAGCGATCGTTGCACCTCCCGGTGTTGGTGTCCCAGCCAGCAGCAACAACGCTGAAGCCAGCAGCAACAACGCTGAACCCAGCATCTATAGAGCAATTTCTTCAATGCTCTCTAAATCTAAATTTGGTAAGATTCAAATCAGCTAACTTTTTACCAGTTCTTTACCTCCCTTCTCCTAAACATCACTTCGATGTATTATACTTAGTCCTCTGTTTATCAAACTTAGCTTTGGCTTTTACGTGTTGCATTCTCTATTCCAGGTCGTGTGAACTGTGGCCAGCAAGATGGACCGATCATCATCTGTTTGCCTGCCCCACCCAGAAATGCTCAGCATGGTGCTGCTTCTGCATGTGCCTCAGCAGCAACCACTTCTTCTACTGTAGTGACTGAACTTGATGATGATGTTGTTTTTGTGGCCAACGCACCACCAGCTGAACCCACAGCTCCATCAGGTGTGGTATAATTTTCTTTGCATCAGTACAAGTGTGTCTTGTATGAATAGTGTGAAAGTGCTGTGTACATGCACAAACATGAGAACTTACGATTTGTTCTCATTACAGACAACTGGGCTTCTCGTTCAAGACGCCAGAGGTCTTCAACTCCTGATTTTCTAAGGGATGTTTCCCCTCTGCGCTCGTTGCCTGACCCTGTAGCGGACTCAACAACTCCAGCTTTGAGGAGTGTTTCCCCATTCCAGGCCCCTGCTTCCAGCAGACAACAATCGGTTATGGTATAATTTTCTTTGCAACAGTACAAGTGTGTCTTGTATGAATAGTG
>NW_026267585.1:57657-59500 GCF_000697945.3 Frankliniella occidentalis | reverse complement strand
CCCCATCTCTCACGTTCAAGGAGCAGACGACCGGTTGCCTACCTACTAGGCGGACCCTCATTCGGTATAGTTTTGTTCTATATTTTGTATGTCTTCTGTAAATTTAATGCACTTACCCCGTGCATAATGTTAACGCACAGGGCCCTACGTGTATGACAAATGTAGACATGCCAGGCTGAGTGCAACACTTTTCCTTATCTTGTGTTGCAAATTTCCAGTCTTGACGTCATCCAGTCATTTTCCAATCGCATTCCAGTCAGCCAATCGCATTCCAGTCCTTACCAGTCATTTTCCAGTCACCCAGTCATGTCCCAATCCTCCAGTCAACCCCAATCATTTTTCCAGTCATCCAATCGGTTCCAATCACCCACCAATCTTTGACTGGGCCAGTGGTGTACACGATTTTGGGGAGTTACGTCCCCCTCGGCTTTTCTACTCTCGATAGATAGAAATAGATTTGATAACCAAAAGTAGGTGACCGCGTTGTGTTGGTGTACAGATCGTTGAACGAAGAAGAAGAAAAAGACTGGGGCAAATAAATAATGGTAAAGTGGGCATTTATTTCAGTGAGTCTACAACTTTTCCTGCGTCAAGCCAGAAGTCGTGAATTGTTTCGTCTCGATTGTTCTGCTCTCCCCCAACTCACTCTGTGCAAGATGGAGAAGGAGCTTGAGACATGGGTAAATCGTTGAGACGGACAAGGAGTTCTGTGTTGTAGAACGAGGTTCGATTCGTTCTTCTGCAGATGTTGAACACGGCGATCAAGTTTCGTTTTACTGGACGAAGTCTTTGCTGCTCACTGGCATCGTGAAGTATATTTGCGGTAAGTGAAATCATCTCTTTGATTGTGCCTTTAATCTTGATTGTTCTACCTTTCGTTTTCTGAGCAAGCGACTTGCTTCATCTTAACCTCACTAACCGTCTGCTATTCGCATTCGGCACAGTACCTTACGATTTGAACTGAGCTCTCGAGTATTTCTTTTTGACATCCTAGCACCTTAGCCGTCTTAGGTTATGTTAGACCTACCTGCGGACCTTGGCTCGGCCGGCGCGGCCTGACAATTTTGATTTGACCATTTTTTGTTTTTTGTCATCAGAACTTCTATGTGCGTTTTCTATCACCCGTTGAGACTCGCATCTATTGCTTTTATTCTGAACTTATGTTTTGTATTTCTTGTACATAGTGCAATCTTCTCCCTTTACATTGAATCTAAAGTGCAGACAGGTTATGTTGCCAATGTGTTTCCTGTGGTAAGCTGTGTCCCTACTAAAGCCACTACTATTTGTTCCAGATTTCCATGATGAGTGCAGAGCAAGGGCTGAGCAGTTACACCGGGAGGGGAAAAGGAGGCAGGAAAGTTTTTTCCATGATGATAGACCCAGGAAAGCTGCTGTGGCAGCCTCGAAGAAGATTCAGACCCGTCCTTCAAGATGTTCTACTTCATCTGAGAGGAAAAAGAAGGTTAGTTCTTTATTCTTACAAGTTTTGTAGAATAATTATGCAGTGCCTCCAGTTTGTTTGTCCTCATTTGTTACAGGTTAAGAGGGCCTCAGAGTCTCAAGGAAATCTGACTGATGCTGCAGTCCTCAAACACGATGGTTACGAGGATAAGGAGAACAGCAACTCGGATGCAAGTACAGGTTCATTGTTTGAGGATGACACTGATGTAAGTATCGTATCTTACATCCTTTTGTTTTTTGTTTTTCATATGGTTAAATTACAGTTTTGTCTTTGTTTTAGGTGGACCCGACTGATCCGCCTTACAAAATAAGTGATGATGATGACTCTTCAGTCTCCAGAGTCTCCCACCCGACTCGTCTCCAGGCAGATAAGCTTTAGCAA
>NW_026267585.1:55049-57607 GCF_000697945.3 Frankliniella occidentalis | reverse complement strand
CAGTCTCCAGAGTCTCCCACCCGACTCGTCTCCAGGCAGATAAGCTTTAGCAAAACTCCAAAAGCCACCAAATCAAATTTTTCTTTGGTTAGTATAGTATAAGTTTACTTTACACTTTGAAAACTCTATTTCAATATATTATTTTTCCTTCACTATTCTGGGTGTTTCTCCCGTCCCTAACACTTGCCAATGCTTTTGTTATAGAGACGTCATGATATTGGGAAATCCTTGAGTGCCAGCAACAAGTCCACCCTTGAGACTCCCCTGAACTTGAAGCCCACTCATTGTGGGACTTTTACTCCACGGGTTGGCAGTAATGGTGGTCGTGTGTCCTTCAATTTATCTCAGTCTACAGTGCCAAGTCAACCTGCTTCACCTTCAATTATATCTTCAAGCAAGCCATCAGTTTTGAGTGAAAGCTCAAAGTCAAATCACAAGACAATCCGAATTTCTTTGATATCTTGCGTATTGTGAAGCTCGAAGCGGGATCAGTGATAATCAGCAATGCGGTTGTCAGTATAGTCTAGCCAGAAGTGAGCGTTTATTGAAGCATGGTTAAACAGCTAAGCTTGTACAAAGCACACTAGGTGGCGCTAGTGGTCACTATTTGCAGGTGAGCAACTTAACAATATAACATCCCCTCATAAGATGATGAGTAAAAATAATTTAAAGTCAAAGTCCCCAAAAATGCCATCCATAAAATTTACGTCTAGATAAAAAATTGGGGTATGGTGGATGGAGGATCCTGAACACCAATAAAATGACTACTAGGCCCGTGGCAGTTGATTTAAAAAGCACATTAATAAAAATTGGCCAATTAAGGTGGCAAGTGCCTTAACAAATCAAAAATAGCAAATAGCAAATCAATCTAAGAGGGGGGGGGGGCATGAAGATTTGATAAAGCCACAGTTGATTGATAAAAATAAATCACAGCAAAAGTAAGCACAAATTAAAACAGGTGCAAGGATAAAAAGATATTACAATAATATCACAGTGGGTAAGAGGTCAAGATCATGAGAACGAATTCGAATATGTGGGTACAAGGTCACAATCGAGAAAATGGTCAATGTAGGAACAAACAGTTACAACTACAATCATGGGAAAAATTGTCAAAGGTGCAGTAACGCAAGTTATGTTACGCGTGGGAAAGGTTGTCACAGATCGGGAGTCACCTAGTTCCCCGATCCAAGCTGGTAGGAGAACTGCTGGTAACAAAACCAGGTGAGCGGCTTGGTGCAGATGTCAGCTGGGTTGCTCTCAGAAGGAACATGCTGAAGCAGCACGGTTCTAGCAGCGACACAATCCTTCACGTAATGGTAACGGATGTCGACATGCCTCAATTTCTTGGAAGAACCTTGCTGCTTGGCCAATGCCACTGAGCCCTGGTTGTCGCAGAAAATGATGGCTGCGGAAGCTGGCGCTCTCGTGATCTCTTGATGGAGCAGACTAATTCCTCTGGCATTTCTTGTGGCTTCAGAGAGTGCTACATATTCTGCCTCCGTCGATGAGAGCGCCACATGTCTTTGCTTCCTTGCCTCCCAACTGATGGCACCTCCAGCCATCATGGTGACAAATCCTGTGTACGACTTCCTGTCAACAGTACACGTACCCCAATTAGCATCAGAATAAAACAACAAGTTGCATCCATTCTTACGGTAGCTGAGACGAAAGTCTTGGGTCTCCTTTAAATATCTCAGGACCCGCTTTGCAGCTTGCCAGTGCATTTCCTTGGGCTTGTTGTTAAATTGGCTAAGGGCTGATACAGCATAGGAGATGTCAGGCCGGGTGAATAGTGAAAGTTAAACTAACGTAATTCATAGTTTGTGGGGAATTGTCTGCCAGCCCCTTCCTAACAATGTGATCGTTGATCATGTAATACACCTAATCAAACCCACCCAGTGAGCAATGAAATGTCCGACCGATCAAAACGACGTTTGAATTTAGATCGAAAAAAATGTGGTCCTGAAATTGACACGTTTCTGACATCTGATGTCGTTGACATCTGTCTGAGTTTTCATTGCTCACTGGGAACGCACTAACTCGATTTTCATCTTTTATTTGTCCGGACTTAAGCAGACAACTTTTTTGAACCCATTTCTGCGTTGATTTGAATACTTTTGTGCGTTTAATTGTACCAAATCATGCACTTTGGCTCACTAATTTGTAAGAAACAAATCATAGATGTAACTTTGCACTCTTATGAGCAGGCTTGCAAAAACGGCCTGGAGTATGCTTCTTTGCGTCTGTTGTAGTGGAAGGAGATGAGCTAGAGACTTATTTCTTTGTTTGTTTGTTTGTTTGTTTGTTTGTTTGTCTGTTCCCCCTGGGGTTTTATATATTGTGCTAGCATTGTGCGTCAGCGATACTATCGTTCGATAGATTCCCTGTGTTTGGTTGCGCTTCTTGCCAACTGTTTTCCGAGTTTGTTATACTCTGCGTTTCTGGCTGTGATAACATATCAATATTGATATACTCAAAAAAGGTTCTTTTAAGAACCAAAACCTCAGTTACTCTCCACAGTTCTGTTGCAAAAAGTCTTTTTCAAGACTACTGGTCTT
>NW_026267585.1:54271-54999 GCF_000697945.3 Frankliniella occidentalis | reverse complement strand
ATGCTATCCTATCTATTGGGTCGCAACGTCTTGCTGAGAGATAGGAATCATTGCATGAATCCCACTGTTTGCTACACACTTTGTGCACCTTAGGGTCATTACAAGAACAGAATAATTGGAGCTACAACATGGAAAATCTTCACAAATGGATTACAATATTTGCAGGGCGGGACATAAATCATATAATTAGTGGTCTTATTGAACTCATTTCAGCTTTAAATGGTACATTATAAAGTCTAGTCAAATTTTCGTTTTTTGGAGAGAATCTGAATAAATTTTTAAATTTTGATCTTGCACTGACCTGTTGTACCCAGGTCCATATGGGGGGTGGGTGGAAATATGGCTGTCTGTTATAAGTGGCTTTGAAATGAGAATGTGACAGACACAGAATGCTGTTCGACATTCCAAGTCCAGATTGCAACAAACACTTTCTTATCTTCAACTTTCAATTCTGTTTTCCAGGACTGGACTTTAAGTAAGGAGTCAAGAACTGGAAAGAAAAACGCACATCGTGAAGATACCCAAGCTGGCTTCACATGTAAGACTTACAACAGGTTTGTATATTTACATGTTCTCATATAAACAAGATTTGCTGACCTTTGTTTCTATTGTGCTTTATTCCTTACTATCTAGCAGGCAGCTGTTCAGTTTGTCGCCCACCTTTCTACACCCATTAAGGAGGTTGAGAACGCTTTTAGTATATGTGCTTCAAAAAGTAGAGGAAGGAA
>NW_026267585.1:51943-52579 GCF_000697945.3 Frankliniella occidentalis | reverse complement strand
GTGGAGATCTCACGAACAGTTCTCTGTAAACATCTCACAGGGGTTAGTTATCCTGAGTGGAGTGAAAAATTGATACCTTTCATCAGAGAGCAATTGAAAATTGCTGATGAATCAATTTTCACTGATGTCCAATTGAGGAAACTCACAACACGTTTTGCGTCTGACCTTCATAGTAGGTTTATTACCACTTGCCACAAGAACCGGCCTAGGTTTGAGCAAAAATTTGATGCTTGGCTCCAGGGAACAGTGCATTTATTTGCACCTGTTGTGCCCATGGGCAATCAAACTTCCCTCACTGAAAGTTCTCCATCTGAACCACCAGCAAAAATGCTCAAAAGTCTAGACTGTGATGTTGCTGCAGCTGAGATCGCATCATGTTCTGGGTCATTCCCTCCTGGCAGTGGTGATGTTTCACCTCATATTATGGAAGCTGCTCACACTGAGGCGAGGGATTATGGGAGAGAAGCTTTTCATGACTCTGTAGTATCAAAAAAGAGAGCACGTGGTCGACCAAAAAAAGACTTCAGCGAGTGTAGGAAAAGAGCAAAGAACAAGAAAACTGAGGACCTTAGATTAAACCTACCTGATGATGCTTTATTCTACGCCGTTGAAGGTCGGCTACGTGCTCAGGGGTTA
>NW_026267585.1:50794-51893 GCF_000697945.3 Frankliniella occidentalis | reverse complement strand
TTCTGGAAGATCAGATGCCTGTTGTCCCATTCCAAATCATAAGGTGTGATGAGGGTGAAAATACTGGCATTTCCGTCTTGAGTCTCCCAGATGAGAATAGTTTATCTGCTATGGCAGACGAAGAGAACCCTCAACATCAGGATGTCAATGTAATTCTTCTTGCTAATTCTCTTATCAGAAAACTACGTCGCAAAGGTAGTGCTGATTGTGCCCTTTGCACGGGCGACCTAGTTTCGGAACCACCAGGACAAGTGGATTCTACGGCCCTGCAGATGAATTGTCATTTACAGAGTCAATATCCCTCCCCAAACCTGTTACGTTTTGTAAAGGAAGCCCGAGGGGAGTTTCAGCAAAGTTGGCACAGCAGATTCCATGAAAATGATATCTTTACCAAGATTGAGTTAGGACTCAATACTCAAACTGATCACAGATGGTTCTCGTGTCAGGAACATTTTGGTAATCTGTATCCCTCTTTAACTGATGAACTTGTTGCAGAGCATGTCAGATTCCTGAACAAGAAGGCCAAATCTAAAGAGCGTGCAGAAGCTCAGGATGCTGGTGCAAACTCTGGCAGTTTGGAAGACAGCCAGGGTGCTGTTGCTGGATCTAGCAGTTTGGGCGACATAGATGATCCAGGATCATTCAACCTTCAGGACACGGCGGAGAGAGATCTCTCCACCGAGCTTCAGCAGATGATAGCCGACCTTGGTATTCCAGAGGAGATGGGGGAAACTGGCATTACTTGATTTGTCCTGACTTTCTAAATTTGTCAAGCAATCTGTGCCAAAATCACAATCTGAGCAGTTGTGAGCATAGGGTTGTCTGATGTTAGTTCAGTGGGTGGAGTCTGTTGCTATGGGATGCTGCGGGATGGCTTAGGGCTCCCCCACCGTTTTGGCCGAGTCCTGAGGGATGTACGGTCGGCCGGAACCCTTGTCATGGTACAGGACCGACGGTCTCACTGTAATGTATCCTTGATACCAATACATGTGCAAACACGGTGGCTCTTTTCTGAGGAGCATTCTATGCTCACTGGTGCAGTCCCGTCTTACTGATGCATTTGCCTCCCTTAATTAGTCAGCATCTCTACGTAATTTTA
>NW_026267585.1:49098-50744 GCF_000697945.3 Frankliniella occidentalis | reverse complement strand
GAGCAAAGAACAAGAAAACTGAGGACCTTAGATTAAACCTACCTGATGATGCTTTATTCTACGCCGTTGAAGGTCGGCTACGTGCTCAGGGGTTACACAAAGTTGCAAAAGCCTTCCAGCTTATGCGCGCAGATCCGAAACTGGCAGATTTGGTGCTTAATGATCTACCACAAGAGAAGCCCTGCACTCCGGAGCAGGCTCTCAGTCTCTTTGTTGAGGGGAATTTTTCCAAAAACAGCTACCAGATTCTGCGGAACACTGCGGTCGCCAATGGCTCTGTGCTCACTCCTCCATATAGTGTCTTGTCATCTTCTAAACTCGAGTGCTATCCTCGGGACATGGTGTTCACTGATAGGAAGGCTGAGGTACCACTGCAGTGTTTGTTAGACCACACCGCAGCTCGGCTTCTCCTGTCCGTGGACCCAAACCTCCTGGCCCCATTAGACGACAAGGCGCGTATTGTACTTATTTTGAAGTACGGTATGGATGGAATGGGCAGCCAGAGTCAATTTAAACAAGGGTCTGTCGATGGCACCATGCAAGTAGGGAAGGACAAGAGCATGTTCATCTGCAGCACAGTACCCCTACAAATGTCTGTAGAGGGTGGTGTTGTGCTATGGGACAATCCAACACCATCATCTTAGATATTGTCGGCCGCTGAAGATGCTGTTTGAAAAAGAAACAGATGAATTAGTTCAGCAGGTCGACAATGAAATCAAAGCGATGATAAATTCCCTTATCCCTCTACAGTACATGCTACGAGATGGAAAATCAGTTCATGTTCCCTATGATCTGCATTTCACGATGGCTGATGGAAAAATTTGCAATATTCTGACAAACACCACCAGCAACCAGTGCTTCGTGTGCAGAGAACAAAATGGAAACATGAACGATCTCAGCACCCAAAGGACAACTGACCCATCGACTCTTGACTTCAGAATCTCACCCCTTCATGCCAGGCTTCGATGTTTTGAACTGCTTTTGAAAGTGGGGCAGAAAATTGATGTGTCGATGTGGAAAGTGCCGACTAAAGAAGTGGATCTGAAAATTATTGTTGAGGCCAAGAAGAAAGTCATCCAGGAGAGGTTCAAGAAAGAGATGGCGCTCATCGTGGATGTTCCGAAGCCAGGTGGTGGAACAAGCAATGATGGCAACACCGCCCGCCGCTCCTTCAAGGCACATAAGCAGTCAGCGGATATTCTTGACATTGATCCACGTATAGTTCGGCGGTTTGCAGTTATCACAGCTGTCCTCGCGTACAACGAAGAAGTTGACGTTGAGGCCTATGCACAATATGCAAAGGAAACTGCCGAACTGTACGTGCAGTTGTACGACTGGTACCCTATGTCCCCAACAGTACACAAAATGTTGATCCATGGAAAAGAGTTTCTTGAAAGAAACTCATTTCTACCAATAGGAGCACTATCCGGAGAAGCCCAAGAAACTCTCAACAAGTACATTCGCCATTACCGCAACAGGTTTTCCAGGAAGGATGAAAGAAGACACACAAATGAGGATGTTTTCAAAAGGCTAATGATTTTCTCGGACCCACTCATCAGCTCCCTGAAGGCAAGGAAGAGTCGACGGATGCAGGACGGCGAGCTAGATGAAGAAATCAGAAGTCTCCTCAAAAAGCCCCCAGAAGA
>NW_026267585.1:44519-46157 GCF_000697945.3 Frankliniella occidentalis | reverse complement strand
CAAAGACTGTTTGAGGTCTTGAAGATAACAATTATCTCCTTTTAAACATAACATTTGTTAGCAGTAAACACTCTCTATTGGTACTTTATTTTTCAAGGCTCCAAAACTCCTCTGGGAATCATTAGGTTTTAGTTATGGAAAGGAATATTTTGCAGGATATGTGTAATTTAAATGGCCCGCTACAAATTTGCTTGGACAAATTTGCATATTTCTTTCATATTCCATCTTATAAACATAATTAAAGCCATAATTTTGACTAGTTTTGTAGATTGAAATACATAATTACCTTTTTTTTATGATCTGAACCATTTTGACAAGAGTAAATAATCTGAACATGATTTTCTCTGTTGGTGCAGCAGAAACATGAATGTGCGGTTCACCTGCCCATTGTACGTATTTTGATTTCAAAGTTTGATCTTTCGGTAAAGTTTCCAGGAATTGCTGTGTGTTTGATTGCTGTTCTTCTCTTCTTTGTTTAGACCATGGGGTGGTACTTTCCAATTGTCTCAGGGCCCGGCGAATCGCTGTCGCCCCGGCAACTGGGGAACGGTAAGTAAAATGAGTATACCGTTGGACCTTTATCCATTAACTCATTGCACAGCCTTGATTGGGGTCTGGTCTTCTTGGTGGGGGGTGGGGGGTCGGGGAGTCATGAAAGCCACTAAGCTGGGTTTAGTTCGGAGATATATCCCTTGCCTTTGTCATTTTACATATTTTGGTTGGTGCAAATCTCAACTGAACTTGCCAAATGGTCAGATCTTCCAAATTGGCTTGCACAGGGTCGTGTCCCATGTCTTCCTGGAAGTGAAAAAGTCTTGTGGTAACATGTCTTCTAACTTTCATTGGGATCCACAGTTCACAGATTTGATAAATTCTATGAATTTTGGGAGTTTTTGAACTGGTCCGACTATTTTGATGCAACTTGGCTCAAAGGTATTAGGCCAACTTTCACTAACTGTTTCAGTTTTGGCCTGACACCCTTTCATCCTACGGATTGATATTTGTCCTTTTTACCTTCTTGACTTGTTCGTCAATTATGTTGGTTGAAGGATTTGACTGCAAATTCACTTCAAATGGTAAATTTTATTTATAACCAGTACTTCTACACCAAGTCAACATGTTATTGACTCTAGAAGACAGAATTTTAAAATCCCAGCGACTCAGTACTGAGGAAAATTGCAGTGGCTGCGACCTAAACTTTTACCCTCACGTTGTGCAACAGGTTTCTTAGTTGATTAGAGTCGTACTATTATCATGTAAATTAGAGTGATTCAGGTGAGGGGTAAATAACTCCTTAATTAGGTGTACAAATTTCTTTTGCTGGATTAAATAGAATTGGTTTGAATTGGGCAGAATTAGGGGTGTACACTTAGCAGGGGAGCTAGTCACTCCTTGGCATTCAGGTATGAAGCATGAAGGGTTGGTGATGGTAGATAAACCTCCAGTATGTAAAATGACAAATTTGCCAAATCTCAGTCATTTAGGTTCTCATTAATTTGCAATTACAGCATCACAGCCTGTTTTAACATTTATTTTCTACTCATAGGGACAGCGTCGCCGGCCCTATAAGCGCCACAACAAGGTGAGGTCAATGAAATAATGAACTTATTGATAGCGAAGGGACGTTCTTTGGCTAAA
>NW_026267585.1:39457-40404 GCF_000697945.3 Frankliniella occidentalis | reverse complement strand
AACTGAGTATAAAATTCTGTAAGTTTCTTTGATGTAGTATCGTTGTATGCACCGTCTTTAACTGAAAGTGTCATCTGATATCAAAATTTATATCTGTTTTATTGTTGAAGTCTTGATATTTGTCACACCATAAATTGGAGAGAAGTCTGAGATATTGAGCAAAGTTTTCTGATTATGTTGAAATTATTATTAGTTTAGTTTGTGATCTTTGTTTATGATTGGGATGCACAACTACCCTTTATAGTTTTTTTTTGTCATTCTTCACTCAGTGTTAAAGCCAGTAGAATTTTTGTTGCTAGCATTACTTGTGATGTTGTGATGATATTATCCATGTAGTTTTGCTATGCTTACCTAGTAATATGTTTTAAGTGCTGGAAGGATTGTAGTTTTGGCCTTGACATGTTGATTTGGGTAATGTCCGCGCTTCAACTCTACTTATATAATGTCCTTTGGGCTATATTACAGCAAAGAGCACACTATATATTGTCTTAATATTCAAAATGTTTTAGTGTGTAATTTTGTTTTTGGTGATAGTTTGGACATTTATAGATTATTGGGAACTAGACTACAGTATTCTTTTGGTTGTTATCTTGTCCAATTACTGTATTATGTTGTTAAATCTGTTGCTATGAATACTGGGACAGGCAATTAGAAATCTTTATCAATCAAAAATTTTGGGATACTATTTGTTGTCATTGGAAAGATGTCACACTTGCATCGTCCTTATCATTGTGCAAAAACTGCTGAAAATGCTTCAGTGGTCTGGGCATGCTGATGCAGGTAGGGTACGCACTCCAAGTCTATTTGTTGAATTTATTTGGGCCATCTGTTATCCTTTTAAACAACAGAGTAACCTATGTATTGCTTTAATATACTCAAATAGTGTTGTTTTGTTTGAGGCTTCACTGTAGCCCTCATACTAACTACAGCATGCTGTTAATAGAAAC
>NW_026267585.1:37252-38612 GCF_000697945.3 Frankliniella occidentalis | reverse complement strand
ATCTGACATACGTACTTTTGTCAGATGACATATGACATGCGTACTTTTGCACCATGTCCACCTAGGGCTACCTATGGGGAATTTTCCCAAAATTCCATTTGCACTGGATGTAGAACATGTTTTTGGTCAGTTTGGTCTTAAAAAGTGGTTTTTGGAAATTTGATGACCTACGTACTTATGTCAGATGACAGGTGAGATATTACAAAGATGAACATGACACCACCAAAGGAAACAGTGTGCCGTACGGCGACATGAGCACCGTTGACAGCAGAAAGCGGACGAGGTGAGGAGCTGGTCGTGTACAGCGGGCACATCAAGGTGCTCCACTAGTGCGACGAGTACATGCCCATGTTCTTCTACAAGATTCTCCTGCGATCGGCCACCCGTCCCGTCCACGAACACGCCGCGCGAGCGGGCCAAATGCATGACGATGTGGTGTTCATGGTGATGCAGTACGCGGCGGAGGACGCCGCCGGCCGGGCGCGCCGGCACACGCCTTGATCAGCCATACGGTGGTGCCAGACCATAGGTAGTTTTAAACTTTTGCCGATCCGATTGTTTCGGGGGGTGGGGGTGTAGAGCGCGCTGCATGCTGCGCCCCGCGCCCCGCGCCCCTCAGCAGCAGCTTCAGTCAGTCGTAAGCCAGAGTCGGCCAGTCAGCGGTAGTGTTGTCCACGTAAATCTTCTAGCGAGAAAACTATTGACTGAAAACGCCAGAAATGGAGTCAGATGATGAAGATGTAATGCAGCTGTGTGTAGGTGACAGCACCTACGAGTTTTTGGTGAGTAATATTGATTTTTTTTCCGTCTTAAACATAGTCTGTGTGTGTTCGTTTCCTAACCTCAACCTCCCGGTCCATGACGACTCCTGAATGTTAATGTTTGAGATCGTTGAAGTGTGTGACACACGGGTGTCTTCTCCTCTCCTGTGCGCTCGTTAAGGTGTTGTTGTTAATGCGCTTAAAATCGTTCGAAAAGAACCAAAATTCGTTGCATCACTCTTGCTCCCTTATTTTTCTCCATAAACGCGTTTCGTCATAAGTTCTCTGTACCTCCGATGTGTATGTCGTTTGCGTTTGAACGTTCGGTTCAGACGCGAACGCGCTGTTCCAACGCGAACGCGCTGTTCATTGTACAACGCTGAACAGTTTTGTCATTCCCCTCGTTTCGGATGCAGCCTTCATTGCCGCGCGGCGCGCGGAGCACTCCGAGCCGGCAGTTGTTTCGGAGGCTGACCCTCTCCCCTCGTTTCGCACACAGTCTCCATTGACGCGCTGCGCGCTGAGCGCAGCGAGCCGGCAGTTGTTTCGGATGCAGACTCTCTCCCCCTCCCGCCGTGCGCGCCCGGGTCGCCGCTCGG
>NW_026267585.1:29852-30823 GCF_000697945.3 Frankliniella occidentalis | reverse complement strand
TACCGAATGCAAAAAAAAAGATGAATATATCCTCGGTGCAAAGCGATAGCAATGAACGCCAAACAATCAAGTTGAAAGAAATCTAAGATGTCTACGGATATAACTGCCCAGCAGGTTAGACGGCCAGCTCGAAGCGCCTGGCACGCACGGTCCACCAAATTTCTCATACGGCGCAAAATTCAAATTCAAAAGAAGAAGACAGGGATCATTGCCGAACGAAGATGGGCCACACTCATGCAGGAGGGGAGGGGGGAGAGGTGACTCCGGGATGAGCACATCGCAATTGTGAGGGCACACCACTCATATTACCACCTCAGTGGTAAAAGTTTTGAACGGAAAAGGAGTCGCGGGTAGGAAGAGTGGGTGACGGAGATGAGAGGGGTTGTAATTGTAAACAATCTGGGATACTATGGTCCTACCTAACCAGCGACTCGGCTGGCTGCACCCGCGCGTACCGACTCGCTTACCCTGAAGCGGGTATCCGGGTATTTTCGTCAGAAACCTCGCGCTGACAGAGAATTTTGAACAACCGGGATGAGTGCGCTTTGAGTTAAACGAAACCTGGGTACTAAGGCACGGGAGGGCCAGAGAAGAGCACGGAGCAGTCGGGTGAGCACACCACTGCCTCCTCCACCGGGGTAGTCGAGGTGCTGAACGAAAAAGTACCCGTTGGTAGGTAGAGGGGGGGACGCAGATGAGTAGGGTTGTAATTTCCAAATATCCTGGCTATTTTTGTCCCACTGAACCGGTGACTCGGCTGCCTGCACCCGCGCGTACCGACTCGCCTACCACGACGCGGGTATCCAGGTATATTCAACAGAAACCTCGCGCTGACAGAGAATTTTAAACAACCGCGATGAGTGCGCTTTGATTTAAACGAAACCTGGGTACTCAGGCATGGGAGGGCCAGAGAAGAGCACGGGGCTGTCGGGTGGGCACACCGCTGGGTCTACCACCGGGGTAGTCAAGGT
>NW_026267585.1:28897-29385 GCF_000697945.3 Frankliniella occidentalis | reverse complement strand
TGTCCGACAGGCGTGGGACATCGGCAGAATACACTTTTGAGTAGTTTGTAGCACTCTCCGAAGCAGGCATTCGGGTATTTTTCGTTCAAACGATTTGCGCAGTAGTTAATTGCAATTCCAGGAATGGACAGCCTTTCCTCCTGTCAACCCTGGCTACGCTCTAACGAGACGACCTGCCAAGGACTAAGCATACTCGCGCGGGCACGACGCCACTAATACTACCCCGTTAGCCAAGTTTTCGAACGCAAAACTACTCAAAGGTATCAAGATATAACGAGTACCGATAACCAAACGGTTTCCGAGGCTATATCCTGGCTACTACTGTCCGACAGGCGTGGGACATCGGCAGAATACACTTCTGAGTAGTTTGAAGCACTCTCCGAAGCATGCATTCGGGTATTTTTCGTTCGATCAATTTGCGGCGGTCGTTTACTGCAATCCCAGGAATGGACAGCCTTTCCTCCTGTCAACCCTGGCTACGCTCTAAC
>NW_026267585.1:27722-28272 GCF_000697945.3 Frankliniella occidentalis | reverse complement strand
AATCCCAGGAATGGACAGCCTTTCCTCCTGTCAACCCTGGCTACGCTCTAACGAGGCGACCTGCCAAGGACCGAGCATACTCGCGCGGGCACGACACCACTAATACTACCCCGTTAGCCAAGTTTTTGAACGCAAAACAACTCAAAGGTATCAAGATATAACGAGTACCGATAACCAAACGGTTTCCGATGCGATATCCTGGCTACTACTGTCCGACAGGCGTGGGAAATCGGCAGAATACTTCATCGAGTATTTTGTAGCACTCTCCGAAGCATGCATTCGGGTATTTTTCGTTCGGTCAATTTGCGGCGGTCGTTTACTGCAATCCCAGGAATGGACAGCCTTTTCTCTTGTCAACCCTGGCTACGCTCTAGCGAGGCGGCCTGCCAAGGGCTTGGCGTAATAGCGCGGGCACGACGCCTCTTTTACCACCCAGGTAGCCAAGTTTTCGAACGGAAAACTACTCAAAGGTATCAAGATATAACGAGTACCGATAAACGAACGGTTTCCGAGGCGATATCCTGGCTACTACTGTCCGACAGGCGTGGGA
>NW_026267585.1:22378-23207 GCF_000697945.3 Frankliniella occidentalis | reverse complement strand
GGTAGAGGGAAACACGCAGATGAGTAGGGTTGTAATTTCCAAATATCCTGACTATTTTTGTCCCACTATACCGGTGACTCGGCTGGCTGCACCCGCGCTTACCGACTCGCCTACCACGACGCGGGTATCCGGGTATTTTCAACAGAAACCTCGCGCCGACAGAGAATTTTGAACAACCGCGATGAGTGCGCTTTGAGTTAAACGAAACCTGGGTACTAGGGCATGGGAGGGCCAGAGATGAGCACGGAGCAGTCGGGTGGTCACACCGCTGCTTCTACCACTGGGGTAGTCGAGGTGCTGAACGAAAAAGTACCAGTTGGTAGGTAGAGGGGGGGACGCAGATGAGTAGGGTTGTAATTTCCAAATATTCTGGCTATTTTCGTCCCACTGAACCGGCGACTTGTCTGGCAGCACCCGCGCGTACCAACTCGCTTACCCTGAGGTGGGTATTCGGGTAGTTTAAAAGGAAACCTCGCGCTGACAGAGAATTTTAATGAATCGTAGTCAAAAATAAAAGGGTCAGCCTTTGTCTCGATATCGAGATTTTTATTTTTTTTTGCCGATTTTCGTTCTTAAAATAGACGTCCAGTCGATTTCGAATATCGAAAAAATGTCGTTTCGACTTTTTGCATACTGCAGCTCGGTTGTATTCGTACAAGTGTCCGGTCGTGACAACAAACTGCCGGTTTTCGGTATCAGATACTCGATTCTGGCTATCCAATTTAGCCTACCAAACCGAACTGATTCCAACAACAAACTCATTTTTTCCCGTGTAATGTATCATTTTAGTATAGTGTTGTTTTTTGTAAGATTGTCTGCATTTTACGGC
>NW_026267585.1:20766-21833 GCF_000697945.3 Frankliniella occidentalis | reverse complement strand
ATAACAAAAGACAACTTTGTGCACCTCAACTAGTATTTTGTGACGTCGCCATTTGCTTCAATTAAGGCCTGGATTCTACGTGGCATTGATGAGGATAATGCTCTGAATATTTGAGGTCGTCGCTGAATTGATGCATAAACCTCTCGTGCATGGATGTTGAGGGCTTCTGGCGTCCGTTCAAATCTTGGATCCCATTCGAGGGCAATCATCCCAAAAACATTTTCAATGGGATTCATGTCCGGCGAATTTGCCGGCCAAACTATCTTCTGGATATGGCGATGCTCCTGGAACCAATCCCGCACGACTATTGCGTTATGAATTGGTGCATTATCCTGCACAAACACAAATGGGACATTTTCCCCTAGCAGCTCGTTCATCCTGGGCAGCAGCTCTCCCTCCAAAACATTGTCCCTGTGAAACGAGAACAAATCGAATTTAAGAACATGTTTTCAAGGACATAAAAACGAGTGTGAATCAGACTCAATGTTTACCTGTAATCGAAGCGGTCCATGTTGCCAGGACAATTCAGTACAGAGATAGCTCCCAGGTTACCAGAGAAAGCAAACCACTGCATCAGTGATACTCGCCCACTTTGACGTGTCCGTACTATGTTTTCTGCATCATACCTGAAACCACGAATAAACACCATTTACGGACACTAAACTTCGTTTAAAACTTCTTCAACATAATACACTCGTCAAAAAAACAAAAAACTAGCGCACCACACTTTGGTGCTTCGATTGAATTTACTTGACATGCAGGTATGAACTCTAATCCATTTGGCCCTGCGCGGCCCGGCAGAGGGCTCTGTGCGGCCGAACAAGTGCAAAACAGTCTCAGTCGTAGTTAAAACGTAACAAAAGCGGAAATCTGCGCACTCGAACGTGAGGTGAATTGACACCCAGCACTACGATTCCCACCGCCGGGCTCGGCCGAGCCGCGCGCGGCTTACGGCGAGTCCGCTAGACTAGACTATAAGGAGAGAGGCGACAACTGCGGGGCGCGCCGCTGCGCTGTGATTGGCCTGCTCGGTTTGGTGCCCCAGCATGCACCCGCCGGGCGCTGAC
>NW_026267585.1:13046-15478 GCF_000697945.3 Frankliniella occidentalis | reverse complement strand
CCCCATCCTGTAACTTTCAGACACTTTGCAAAGGAAATGGGCGATACTGCGCGCCGATTGGTCCCCCGTGCGATTGTCGCGCAGCCACTACTCTCCATAGCTGACAGTCACGCCGCCGCTCGTCGCAGCTACCAAAACAAAGCTACTTGTCGCCTAGAATTTACCCTTTCCACAAGGGTGCTGCCAAGGTGCCAATGCAGACGACTCGAGTCTACTTTTCCCAGAAAGTCCTACTTGGAGTCCAATTGGCTACATACTACAGCTGCCCAGAGATTGGCCACTTCACGGAGACTTTACCACTGAGCCGTAAAAGCCCCGCACAAAACAAACAACAACCTTTTCTTTTCACCCGCTCACAATCTAGGAAATAAGGCCCCCCTACCCCCACACTACAAGCAGGCAGCAGCGAGCCGCTGTAGGTAGCTATTTGGGCTGTACGAAGAACGGAGAGGATTTGTGGCCTGGTCAGAGGGACTGTCTCTTTCTTAGCCCTGTGGGGTAATTTTTTCACACGCAGGACGCTGGGAAAAATCTGGAAACTCCGGTGACGAATACGTGCGGCGTACTGAACAGAACAAGTCACCGGCGGAAAATGTCACGATTGTCGCAAACAACCCATAGCGTAGGGGTGGCCACCCCTCAGGGGGTAGTTGAGGCCGATTGGCTTCAGGGCAGCTTCGGTCATGAGATACACCTGTGACCAAAAATTGAACGCGGCAGGACTCTCCGTTTACGCGCTGCAGCTTAAAGTGTCGAAATCATCAATTATTCCGCACAGTTTCGCTCCATACATACTAATAAAAAATCAGTAAGTCAGTAATGCAAAAAGGAATTAATGCTTATTACGGATAGAAAACTATAGTAAGTATTGATGCCGCATAAAAACCTAACGAAAGTACTGACAAAGGGCGACAAAATGTCAGTTACGGGATGAGAGTGAAACCTACCCCTACGTTTGAGCCTCTCGTACGACTAAGTTGGGTGGAATCCGACCGTCGACACCACGGTTACAGAAGGGTATAACCTTCATCTCTTTGCGCACCGAGCGCCGAGCCGCTGCCGTACGCGGTACGCTAATTTTTTTTACGAGTGTAGGCCTAGGTGTCATAAATCCTGAGGTCTTTACAAACGCCATGATTTTGCACTACAAACCCAGCTACAAACGGCCGTCGAAACGATATCGAAGCAACTTCATTTCAACGCCACTTTCGTCAACATCGCTCCGACATCGCTTCCACAACGCTTCCACATGCCATTTAGAATTGGGCAATGGTATGAAACATTGGCTCTTCATGAAATTAAACAGCGTTAATTTGATCGTGCAGGGACTCACCTCGTACCGGGCCTACGCCACACGTTTGTTGACCGGCAAGCCGACGAGCGGTGAGATGTTTCATCGGAAAAAACTGTAGCGTTCCACTGTTCCTCGGTCATATGTTGGTGAGCATACGCCCACTGTAGACGGGCCATCTTGTGCTCCTCTGTCAGAAAAGGTTTGCGTGCCGCTGTGCAGCAACGCAATCCTGCAACACGAACCCTGCGACGAAGCAAAGCAGAACGTTAAATACTGACCAAACCGAACTCCGATGTCAAAGAGAACACCCAACACAACGTTGTGGTTCGGTTGAGGAAATCATATACGAACAAAACATACCTCTCATAGACGGAACACATGTGAGGGGCCAGGTGTGGTGTTAGCTCCTGAACGATCTCCTTTAGGCTGTCGTGTGGTCTAGCCTGGATGGTTGCCGTAATTAACAGCACATCTGGATCCATAACGACCTTGGGACGCCCACTCCTAGGAAGCGTCTTCAAGCCATCATACCCCCCGGCTCGGTATCGTCTTAGCCACTTCTTGACCGTGTCAAGACTAAAATGGACATCAGGGTGAGCCGCAATTTGTCTGGCAGTAAGACCAGCCTCCGCTAGCCCTACCATGACCCCGCGTTCCGCAGGGGTTGAATGCGGTGGCTGCAAATAGAAATAACAAGTTACGTGCTGTCACTGTAAACTAAATCGAAAATCAATGAGCGAGTCACTTGGCATGAAAGAGAAAAGAAAAATGTTGGCGTAGCGTAGCGCGGACCCAAAAGAAAGCAGAAAGCTGGGATTGCGTTTCTATTCAAAATAGTGTATTTCAAATTAGTTTTTAATATCTACTAGCGTACGATAAACAGAAATATATTCGATATCTGCTCCAAGAACTCTATTTGGACCAGGTTATGTCGCTTTGTTTTGGGTTGGCGCTACGCCACGCCACCGCACCGCCATCTTTTTCTTTTCTTCTTCATACCAAGTGACTCGCTCATTATGACAGTAGGGGCCCTGCACAAATCACGTCACAATTTGGGGGGTGAGTGGGCGCTGCGTCGGTATGTTTGGGCAGGCTAAGGCACGTCACGAGGTGTTGGGCGGCACGGGTGAGGAGGAGG
>NW_026267585.1:11438-11946 GCF_000697945.3 Frankliniella occidentalis | reverse complement strand
GGGCGGGGAGCGGGGTGGGTAGCGGCAAGCGGGCGGAGCAGACGAAACAGTGACGGGAGTGGGGAGCCCATAGGTAGTGGCGTGGTGTTGCGTCGGCTGTGGGGGGAGGTGCCGCCGGCAGTGCGGAGCTTGGACAGAGAGCACATCGCAGTCGGTCGCGCTCGCTTGCACTCAGTGATTCCGTGTTTGTGTGTGGGTGTTTGTGCCAAGTGTTTTTCTTCGTGTGTGTCATCTGCCTGCATCATTGCCATCAAAAATGTCTGCGTAAGTAAAACAATTACATAGATTGTAGCTTGCCTGGAGAACCTGAATTTGCGATATTTGTGGGAGCAGCTTCTCCCTGTTTTACGTTCCCAACCGACGTAAGTTCATGACGTCGCACACTTTCGAATTTTGATTTCTTTCAACAAAGTGCGTTATAAGAGCGCACTGGTCGAACCCCCACCACCGCGCGCAGCTCCGTCCCCCGCCGCCCGCCGCCTCCCCGCGCGCCCGGCGGGTTCCAAAC
>NW_026267585.1:10697-11352 GCF_000697945.3 Frankliniella occidentalis | reverse complement strand
GCGGGGGACGGAGCTGCGCGCGGTGGTGGGGGTTCGACCAGTGCGCTCTATTTAGCAGTAAACTCAGTAGTGGGTGTAGGTGTAGGTCATAGGCTAAGAAAGAGACAGTCCCCGCGAATAGGCCACAGAGCTCCCAGCGAAGGCGTGGCCGAGCGCCCGGGCGAGTGGAGGGGAGGGGTAGGGGGGAGGGAGGACGGAGTAGGGCTGCCTAGGACGGAGCTGAGCACAGCGCAGTGGTAGGAAACGGACCCGGACGGACCCTCGACCCGGTTCTGTCTGTTCGCCCGAACAGGTGGGCAGACATGCCAGGCTGACTCGGTACCAATCCGGATTATGTCTGTCTGTCCACCTGCTCGGGCGATCAGACAGAGCTGGACGGTGCGACCGGGTGTCGGTTGTCGTCGTCGAGGGCTGCGTCCGCTTGCCGGCGCTCTCACTGTCGCACCCATGCCCTAGCTGTGGGTGCGAGAGAGATGGACGGCGCGTTTGGATGAACTAGCGCAGGGGTCTCAGACACGCGGCCCGCGGGCCACTCCGGCGAGTCTCCGCTCCGGCCGCAGTGCAGAGTTCTGCGATGGGCGGGCGGCCTCCGCCCGGCAGCACCGAGCGCTCGTCGCCAGAGCGCCCGGCCCGGCCCGTCTCTTCGTCGATGGGC
>NW_026267585.1:10211-10647 GCF_000697945.3 Frankliniella occidentalis | reverse complement strand
TAGAGCATCTCACTCACACCTGTCGTTTTCGGACGCATACGAACACAGGTGCTCGCTTGCATCTGGCGTTCGGCAGGCGGTAGGTGGGGGTCCAGCCCGCCTCCTCTCCTACAGCGCATCTATCTCTCTCACTCAGCTCGGTGCGGCCCGCGCAGATCGCCCAGTCTGAGCTGAGACCCCTGCACTAGCGAGCGAACCCAGCCAGCAGCCAGTGCGTGGCTGGCCCCCTCCTTCCCCTCCCACCAGTCTGCCGCCTGCCTGGACAGCCGGTCCCTAGCCGGTAGAACCGCACCGGAACCGAACCGGAGAGCGGTCCGGACTCCGGTCCGGTCCTTTTTCGGCCGGTTCCGTCTGCCGGGGACCGGCCGGGTCCGTTTCCCACCTCTGACCTCCACTACACTCCCCCATCCTGTAACTTTCAGACACTTTGCAAAGG
>NW_026267585.1:7645-9471 GCF_000697945.3 Frankliniella occidentalis | reverse complement strand
GAGGTCGGCGGTCGGGGTCACGGCGGCGCGCGGGCTTCGACGCGCGCGGGCTCCGCGGAGGTAGCGATTTCGGGGTACCCAAAGACATCCCCGGGTAAATCAATTCTTAACCTTTCGCTCACACTTGATTTCATTCTGAAATTCCCAGAGGCGGCGAAGCCTTGCGGTCGAAGCGAGTTCCCGGCCGTCCACAGTCTCCTGTTCATTACACTGTACTGGTCTCATGCTCTGAACCTCGCGCTTTTCTCATTTTGTCTCAGATCGGCGAAATTTGAATAGATTTTCACACTGAAAACGCAAGTGTGTGGCTGTCGCACACTTGCAGGTGTGTGAATATCCATTCGTACACTTACGGGGGTAAACGTGTGAATTTTGTAGGAAAAATTCGAAAAGTGTACGAATGGATATTCACACCCCTAAAAGTGTGCGACATTCACGCACTTGCGTTTCCAGTGCATTTCACTCACCCGAGTATGTGTAGCGCAATTGCATCACGCGAACTGTCACGTGGAAACGTGTAAAATACCCCCTTCTCCTCCCGATCGTGGATGAGTCGTGTATT
The DNA here is from genome assembly GCF_000697945.3 of Frankliniella occidentalis. Lineage (NCBI taxonomy): Eukaryota > Metazoa > Arthropoda > Insecta > Thysanoptera > Thripidae > Frankliniella > Frankliniella occidentalis. Next base: position 8,909 of record NW_026267585.1, on the reverse strand, counting down.
TTCCCGACCCCCCACCCTCTCTTCCCACGGAAATCCCGCCCCCACAACCCTTCGCCACTACACCTACTCTAAGCCTCCCAAACTCGCAGTGCCGCCGCGCCATGCGCAAAGTATGTAACCCGCCCACGCAAACGAGCGGTCATGTGCAGATTGGATCTAAAGCTCCCATCTCGATCACTTCGGCGCGAAATCCCTGGGAAAAACTAAATGGAATGACGCAGGCCTGCAGCCGGCCGCCGTCGCACAAGCGAGAGGTGCACTCTAAATGTCAAGGGTTATTTTTTGTCCATAGATGCTGAAAATGAGGTTCCCCCACCACATACCCCACCCACCTTCTCCAGCTTTATCCTCGCCTCGCCGTGTCACTCGGTTTGCACGGGTCATTGGAACTATGAGTGTCCATACTTAAACTGGCTCAGAAACTATTCCTGAGCATATTTTATGTCCACACTAAATCTGAAAGGACTTTTATTGTCCATAGAGAGACGCGTTTTTGTGCACATCTCGACCGGATGCAGATTTGAATCCAGCAAGTGACAAATTAGCATCCTTTTTGTGGACAATTATTTTTTTATCCATCATCAAGATGCAAATTCTTGCGGCTGCTGGTCGCCACGCACGGTCGCCTCCCGTCACCTCCACTTCCCCCTCCCTCGCCCGCAGCGCCTGCAAACAAGTGCGTAGGCAACCATTTGAGCTGCCGTGGATTCTCCCGGACACATGGTAGCACAGAGCGGGCCTTTGCGTGCGTCTCGGCGCGTTTAGGACGGCTAGACGCTGGCGCGTCTTTCCACCGCTTTCCCCTACCCTGACGAGGTGCGCGGCAGGATAGAAAAGGAGAGGGTGTGGGGGGCGCAACGAGCTATCACGCCACGCTGTGCGCAGACTGTAGGCTGCTGTATCTATGCAGACTGTACGAAAAACTTAACAGGAGATCTTGCTGGTCTGGTCGAAAGGGGACTATATTTTTTTTATCCCCGTGGCATATGTAGACTGTACCAACGTGAAGGAAATGTGTCCTCCCTCCCACAGTGGTTCGGCGACCCCCTTTCAGACGGCCCCAAGACTGTCTCTACCAGAAAGAGAAATCGTGCCCTCCCCCCTCCCCCGTCGCTTCTCTAGCACAGGGCAGGGGCTCGGGTATGTGTCTGCGACCGCTGCGCTCAGCTTCACCCCCTCTCCCTGCTCGCCTATCGGCTGAGCGCTGGCCCCGCTTCCGCTGGTAGCTCCTGTGGCCTTTTCGAGAGGACTGTCTCTTTCTTAG
>NW_026267585.1:2653-2995 GCF_000697945.3 Frankliniella occidentalis | reverse complement strand
ATGAGCGGTCTTATGGATGGTCCTGAGTGCACCAGTACGGCCTCTGGCCCAGACACCCCGATGGGGCCTCTTGTAGATGGTCCTGAGTGCACCAGTACGGCCTGTGGCCCAGACACCCCGATGGGGCCTCTTGTGGATGGTCCCGAGTGCACCAGTACGGCCTCTGGCCCAGACACTCCGATGGAGCCTCTTGTGGATGGTTCCGGGACCAGTTCAGCCCCTGGCCAAGACACCCCTGGCCAAGACACCCCTGGCCAAGACACCCCTGGCCAAGACACCCCTGGCCAAGACACCCCGATGGGCTCTCTCGTAAGTTGCGTTTTTCTAAAAACAGGGGGGGGG
>NW_026267585.1:0-620 GCF_000697945.3 Frankliniella occidentalis | reverse complement strand
ATCTTCGATTTATTGACGGTAGGCTTTTTTTTGTCAGTTTTCACGTTTCTTTAAGAAATGTTCTGCTTTCCGTGCAGTTGTTACACTTTGCATCGCATATTAGTTATACAAGACAGACACCATCAATAAAGCTATGTGTAAACATCTCGGCAACGTTTAGTGACTATTGTTTTGTTACAGGGAAGAGGATACAGTGGTGAGGTTTTCACAAATCCAAATGTGAACCATTTCAAAGCTAACAAGGAGTTGCTAGGCTGGCGCCAGAAATTGGGATCCTGGCAAAATTGGGCTGCAAAGGGACGATTGAGTATCTTCAAAGAGAAATTTGAGGAACTTCTTCAGGGATTTAAATATGTTGAAGCAAAAAACACATTCGTAGTAATCTTTCGCTTCATCGGAGGTGTGACTGTAAAGAACGACCAATCATTGTGTGTCTACATGCCAAATGATAACCCCATAACAGCGGAACTCAACAAAGCGTTTCCTGCTGATGAACAGGTAGGAAAATCGCGAAAAGTAATTTTGAAGTTATTTCCTAAATTCAGAAACACTTTCTCGTTGCTCCTCACCCTTTTCATTCTAACCCAACCCAACGTATTTTTCCGTTTCACGTTGTGTTC
>NW_026267584.1:146218-147918 GCF_000697945.3 Frankliniella occidentalis | reverse complement strand
GGGCAGCGATAGCAGCGCGCTCAGTATACCGAGTCCAGCTGAGGGAAGTCCTGCTTTCTTTCGTTGTCTATGACCATAAAGACCCACTTGGGACCGAGCCCAAGACCGCGACAAGGTCCACGCCAGCGCCCGCGAGGCTGTCGGCGTGTGGCCTCCACAGCAAGGTGATCTTCCGCAGCTGCGCCGCAGGCCGCAGCCCGTAAAACAGCCCGTGCCCGGCCCAGGCAGTGCTTCGTACAGCGTCACCACACGGTCGCTAGCCTGGGCAACTACCACTGGGTACTGCAACAACGGTGGCGCGTGGTGCCGTCGGAGAAGTCGACGGTCTCGCTCCTGAACTTCCAGTAGTACTGAGCCCCCTCGGACAAGGCGCATCTCCCCTGCCGTGCAGCTGCTGCAGGTGCTGCCCTTGTCGGACAGGTTCACCGTCATCCCTTCTAACGCGCTCTGCCCTCCTGCAGCTGCTCTTGGAGTCGATGTCGTCCTCAAGTTGGGCACCCTCTCCGACTTGCTGGCGGGCAGCAGCGTGTGGTGGCGCGTGGTGTCGGCGGCGTAGTCAAGAGGATGTACCTATACCTCTTACAGGCGTGCGGGTGGGGTTTCTATCGACTCTGACCATGGTGCCTTACGAGTAGGCAACCCGCCAATAGCAAACTATACAGAAGTGCGCGGGTGATCAGCCAACTGGTACGTCCCTGGGCACATCGTACATAGCCGTAAAACTCATAAGAGCCGGGATTGGGGCAGTCCTGGCATCCGGGGCCCTAGGCGGCGCCCTATGGAGCAACAACATGAAAGTGTGCTGGGTGCGAAGCAGTGGAAAAGTTAACAGGAAAAGTGAACTGAACTTTTAATTCAAAAATAATTCTTAGAAGCATTGACAGTGATAAAGGTTTATTAAGGTATATAAAACTACAATGACAATTGACTCCATAAGGTCAGCACAGAGATACAATTTTTAAAAAATTGTCTTCAAAGTAAAAATGGTCTACTAAAGCAACATACAACTACATCACAATCCACTCCATACGGGAAAAGATAAGTGTAAACATGTACTGATTTGAGAACTGTCCTACATTAACTAAAGCAACATGAACTCTGGAAACACGGTTTTTAGTGAAACCGCCCAAAAGAAAAGATCAGTACAACTTACGCTCATTACAAAATTGTCTTACAATGAATGATCAGAATGATCTATAACTGCAATGAGGTCTCAACATGTGACTATAATTATTGAGATAAATGAGGGCTTAAATAAGTGTTGCTAAAATTTAAACGAATGACTTTCCAGGGAAAGTATGCATCGTGCAAAGGAGGGTTACTGAGACCGCAATGATTACCATAATACACTGAAATCCACATAATCAAAACTCACTCCAAGGGCAGAGGTAAGAACAAAGTTACAATTATTTAAAACTTTTCTTCAAAGTATGACTAAAGTAAAGTTCACAAAAGCAACATAAAACTACAAACATACTACAATACTAGAAAGGAAAAGATCAGTACAAAACTTGCACTTATTTGAAAATTGTCTTACAATGAATGATAAGAATGACCTATAACTCCACTGAGCTTAAAACAGATATCCCCAGTTCTCAACATATTATAATAATTATTGAAATAAATGAGGGCTCAAGTGTCACTAAAATTTAAATTGTCAGCAAAGTCATAATGATCCACTAAAGCAACATACAACTACA
>NW_026267584.1:143309-146168 GCF_000697945.3 Frankliniella occidentalis | reverse complement strand
ATAATAATTATTGAAATAAATGAGGGCTCAAGTGTCACTAAAATTTAAATTGTCAGCAAAGTCATAATGATCCACTAAAGCAACATACAACTACAATCACAAATAACTCCATAGGGAAAAGATAAGTATATTAACAATATAAAAGCAATATCAAACTAGATACAAGATTCACTCCAAAAGAAATAGTAAGTACAAATGAAAACAAAATACACTCCACAAAGGAAATGTAATAATTCTGAATAAGAAGTGGTGATAATGGATCATTAAAGAAATAAACTACATTCCCAATTCATTTCTAAAATAAGGAAAGGATAAATTTAAATGTTCAAACGGAGCCACCCTACAACTGGGCCGCGGCAGTGCGGGCAGTTGTCGTTCCTAAATTCTACAAACCATCGATGTAAGCAAGAGCCACACACAGGGAATCCCCGACAGGGCAACAGGACGTATCGCCCTACTCGAGCGTTGCAAATGATGCACTCTCGCCACCGACGAAGACCCCGACACTCCTCCGTGTCGTCGGGAAGTTCTTCGGCATCAGAGAACACCTCATTGCGCAGCGGATTGTCGCTTCTAGATTGGGTCCGTTCGGGTGAAGGTGCTGGGGGAGGTGGTGGTGGAGGTTGTGCTGCAGGACGCTGTGACGGTTGTGCGCAGACCCGGCCATTACTCCTGCCGCGGCTCTGGCGTCCTCTGCCTCGGGAACCCTGTCGCCCACGCGCAGAGCGGCCCCTCCCGGATGATGGTCTAAAATTCTGGAAAATGGTGAAATTTGAAGATTACTTAACGAACATTCTTAGTAGAATTTTTAAGTTTATAAAATCTAAATGTAGCCAAAAATAAAGCATTTGTAATTAATCAACCAATGTAGTCAAGAAATGTGTGAATCAAGCTTATAAAATCTTGTGGAGCTTCTTAAAAACAGAAGTTCCTCATTCTGACTAAACAAGAGTTTTACACAAAAAGAAGCATTGCAAAATAATTCCTGAATATAAAAAGATTCTACACATTGAGGTAAGTCTTAAGGGGGCTTTTATCTCCCAAAAAAGCATTTTTTGGTACATTGGTCAATAAAATTAGTTTCTAAGCCAATGAAGGTGTAGGGATGGAACCTAAGGGTACAAACACAAGAGATGGCTTAACATTTTCATTTTTCAAAATTCAGTAAAACACCTGTGTTAATCTGCAGTCCTGGATAAACTGAAACAAACAAGCTATTGACCACTTTTTATCACCACTTTCTCCGGAGAAAATATTCGCATTAACTTTAGAAAAATATATATCCTAAAATTGGGAGAACACACACTTGGGACCTCTTTACAGTCAAGCTCATGGTATTCTGATATGGTTAATGTGTTAAGCCATTCCTTGTGTTAAGAAATATATGAATAACCTCTTAAAGTAAAGATGTTTCACCCAACAAAAAATGTTCCAGATTAGCCTATAGATAATAGTTAAAGCAATTTTGTCTGGGAAATATCGATGATAATGATATTGATCCAATTAACATATGGTGAAAGATTTATCCTTTTTCTCCATAGGTAGCTACCAATAAGGAAAAGGTGGTTGAACACAATAAAGAGTCTAAATAAAACTCTGTTCTAGAATCACCAGTTGCATGTAATGTTTTGGCACAGGTATCGAATAAGGTTCTTACCTCATAATTGTCCTCCATCAATTCTTCGAACAGCTGTGAAGCATCTATACTGGAATGCTGATTCGTTCGGTTTGCAGCACCCTACATAACAAGAGAGTTAAATGTTAAAATGCAACAGCATATTATATGTACAGAAAACAGTAAAAAATTTACTTACATTCCCATACTCCACGAAATCAACATCAAATCCGATGTCCTCCCTGACATGAGAGCTCCTTTGATTATCCTGAAGGATGAAGAGACAAATTAGACATGAGTTGCACAGATGTCATAAAAAGGTGTCTGTCCAAAATAATTCTAGGAGCAAAACTATGACATCAGCTTATCACTATTTAAAATCATAATAATGATGAAATCGATTCAGAGTCAACACGCTTAGAGGGAGCATTAATAAGCTTGTTGCAAGGGAAAATACTTCTCGCAAGAACTCTGTACGATGAGTGCAGATACTTGCGGTACAAGTACATGGACATTTAATTTGAGAATTGTGTAGGAGAAGAATGAACTAAAAGTTTCTGATCAGAAGTACACAGTGACAGCATCAAATTTGAATTTACTTTAGCAATTGTAATCACTGCTTTCACTATCAAGGACACACACTGATGCTCACCCTACTGATTGAGATGATACAGACACAGTGTGTATGCATTATTTGTTTCAGTTGTATATTGCAAGATCTCTCCCAACCCGACACTTGAAACCTATACACACGGAGTTCGTGGAGGCTCCGTATAAACACGCAGTTCCCGGGGGCTCGGTACAAACACGGAGTTCAGCAGGCCGCCGTAAAGGGTCGTAACTATGTTTTTTGAAAATTTCGAGTTATGAAGTGCGTCGGATAGAGGGAACCAAGGGCTATCGATCAGCGAAAACCGCATTTCGATATGTCAATTAGTTCAATAGTAATTCTGGTCTGAAAATCCAGCCGCCCATAAGGTACAATGTAAATCCAAAACTTTGAAGCGCTATATCTCAGAAGTGACTTTCAAGCACTTACGACGTTATACGGGGACCCACTGAACTGCGTGTCTGTACGGAGCTGCCTGGAACTACGGGTTTATACAGAGACTCCACGAACTCCGTGCTTGTAGGTTTCAAGTGTCGAGTAACTGTGGTTCCAGCAATTCTGTTCTCTTGTCAAGAAGATATTGTACTAATTATTTCATTAATCGAATCGGATTGGGCCAGATGGAGGTCCGTAG
>NW_026267584.1:136863-137719 GCF_000697945.3 Frankliniella occidentalis | reverse complement strand
TTTATTTTATAACTTACAGTTGTTGTATTTTATAATACTGGTCTAGTTTGTCAGTCATGCAAACCTGCCTTGTGCTGTGCCTTTTGTTTTCTGTTTTTAAAAAACAAGCAAGCAAATAAACAAAGTTGTGTTCATCAAGTTTCTGTCATTCATAACACCCCTTCACATTTTAGGGTTTTTTTTTTTTAGTTTTTTAATTAAATAGGGCTTCAATACAATTAGTGTATGATAAAAGGTAGATGCCATATAATTAAACAGATCCTTATGATTTTAAACCAGTAAGACGAGGACTGCCTCATATCAACTTAACTTACACAGCCAAATTCCTTACTAACATCTAGAAAATAAAGTTGGAGAAGTGGCACAAGGTTCTTAAATTAACAGGGTATAAAAAGATGATGTGAAGATTCTGATCAAGAAAAAATGTAAATAAGTATCTACTTTACACAATCCCACAGACAGCAATTTCAGTTAGTTAAAATCTGTTAGGTAGGCAACATCCTGCCTGCAGTGCAGTCGTGTACTGCGGAGTGGCCTACCCGGAGGCGCGGAGCTCCCGTATTGTGTCGAAGGAATCCGAGGAAAACGGACGTACTCTCTGACTCTGGACGATCCCTTATTGTCTCAGTCACCATAAGGGAAGTCCAACTCGGACGGCGCGGTCGGCTGCGCGCAGGGTGGGTGGGTGTTCCCAATGGCGGCGGCGGCACTCCAGGTCTCTCCGTGCGACAGAAAACTGGTAGGGCTGGTGAAGTAGGGGTCAACTACTAGGTCAAGCTCCTCCCCGCTGAACTGCAGTAGAGGCCCGGCTAGGGTGGTCCAAAAAAAAAATTGATTTTCGTGGATCGACCAACGC
>NW_026267584.1:124435-128702 GCF_000697945.3 Frankliniella occidentalis | reverse complement strand
AAATAAAAATAAAAAAGAGAACATACAAATACAATTTTGATTGGCCCATCTGCCAACTCTCCTGCTACAATGTGGACACATAAACATCAATATTTATGAACCATGTCTGTCTGTGAGATTCAAACGGACCCATCCTAGGTTGAGCCCATTGCAGTGAGGGCAATTTGTGGTACCCAAGGATATTAAACCATTGGTTCACACAGTGTCCACAGATGGGGAAAGCCCCGCAGCCTATCATAGCATACCGGCCACGCCGGTTGTTGCAAATTATACACTCCCAGTGGCGCTGATCCTCCGACAATTCTTCCTCCGTGTCAGATAAAACTATGTCGGGGCGTAAATTTAATGGTGGGTGATTAGGTCGAGCACTTTCACTGAAAACATTGTCCTGATGAGGTTGAGCAGGGAGGGATCTGCTCGATCGGCTCCCTCTGCCGCTGCTGGCAGTGGCTCCACGTCCCCGTCCTGCCAGACCGCCTCGGCCCCGGGTTCCACGACGGCGCCCCGCTCCACGGCGGCCCCTGCTTGAGGAAGGTCTGCCATTCTGGAAAATAAAGGAATTGAAGCCTTCTAGCCACATGGCTTGTTCATAGTTACCATAGTTTGCATAAAACAACCATAACTTACCTCATTATACCTTTCTCCCATCAAGTCTTCAAACAAGTCAGCAGCATCAAGGTCGTGTTGATCGGGGGCATCCTAAACAAGAAGAGAAATACTGAATGAAAAATTCCTCGTGCTAGCAACACAGACATTGTGAGAGAAAAACTTACATGAGATGGCATTTCTTCCACAGAAAGGTCGTTGATAGCACACCCTCTTTCCTGCAATAAAGCAGACAGCTGATTGAAAACACAAGATCAAGTATTTAACTCAAACTCCACTAGGATCTCAGGTAACATCATCGGTTTAGTTTAAGCTATAAATGTCCAAAACTCTTCAGCTAATGAAAAAGGTGAAGATCACCAACTCTAAATGGACAAATATACTAAATAAAAATTATATTGCTTTTGAAACAAAGATAATGTTATTTTCACAATCTTTTTCCCTACAAAGTCTGAATTTAGTACTGGATTTATTTTACTCTATTATTAGTAGGCAATGTGACAAAACTTAGTCAACAACCTTAGTCGGCCTGGCCAAACATGTGTAGAAGAGGAAACAAATTGAACTCACCTGACTTAAACGGATGTTATCTGGAAGTTCTCGAGGTGCACCCCTTAAGGGAGAAGGGGGCCGGTCCTCTTCCCTGTCTCTTAACATGTCCTGCATTGACGCATCCAGGTGCCAAGACACAGTAGAAAGGAAATGCAGCATGTCCATTTCACGATTCATAATCTGCCGGCTGCAAGACCTTATTCGCGCATCGCTCAGGAGACTTGATACCCTTCTGGCTCTGCTTGGTGCTAGTCCTATTTCCAAGCGGCCCAAGTCTCTCCAAGCGATGTCCTCCATCTCGCGAAGCATTTCTGATACACAAAGGCATAACATTTATTAAAAAGTACGTTTGAAAGATGGGTCAAAAACATCTGCTTTTCTTTAAAATGTATTTAATCTAATGAGGCATTTTATTGGTATAAAGAAGATCAGGAAGAACAAGGCAGATCATCACAAGACTTCAATTATTTTTCGGAAATTGTCTGCTAGAACAATTGAAAAGCAGTAGATTTCCGAAAACAGTTGAAGGCTTGTGATGATCTGACTTGTTCCTGCTAATTTATTTATACCAATAAAATGCCTAATTACCAATGAACCGCCACACATTTGGCCTTCGGACAACCCTGGAATTAAGGTTTCGGTGATGAGCTTCAGCTACGTTGTTGGTCCTATGACGAACACCAAATACGCACAGGGTTCGCTCCCCGATGCCTTCTAGCCAAGTGACCCGAAGGTAATTGAAGAGGTCATTGAACTCTTCTTGAAGATTAAGTCTGCGTGCCTCAATAACAACAGCATTTAAGGCATCAAAGAGGCGACCTGGAGGAGCCAGGGGAATGCCTAAACATAATCGGACCACTCTTCTTGCGTTCTCACGGTCTCTCACTAATTCATGCAGCCCTAAAGATCTAACATTCCGGCAAACAGCACGGGCAAAATGCCACAGGCATCCCGAAAGCGTAACACGGGGAATTATTTCAAGAATGGCGTTAAGTTGGGCCATTTCAAAATCTGACATGAAAAAGTCGGGATCCATTTTAGGGACTACACGCCTGATAAAGGTAAAGAGATCTCGATAGGCTATCTCACTTCGAGACTCCATCAAAGCATAGGCAAGGGGAAGTATCTAAGGAAATGCAATAGAGATAAAGATTAGTTGATTGAGACTTCTAATCTAAAAGGTACACAAAATGACAGGAAAAATAAAACTTACATGGTTGTCGCGCACAGTTACAAGAGTGTACAGTTGCATTGAGTCAGGCTGGTTTGGGCGTGCATAATATGTGGCATCACCAAACAGATGCCTTACTTCGCCTGCTCCAGTGACAACTCTTCTGCTCAAAAAAAGCAATGACCGATGCCCATACCCGCCTGTCATTCCCTGGTACATGTCGCATTCACCATCCAAGCTGGTACAAAGATCACGGGTATTCCTCAAAAGATTGTCGAATTCTTCGAATGAATGGGGTATGTTCGGCCTGTTTTCAGACTGAGTTCTGATCATGGAGGGCCGAATTGAAAGCAAACTGACACGGCTTGATACATCACGAGGTACACTACAAATAAATAAAGATATCATGAAATTGTTTCAAGTAAGATGGGAAAGTGCACAGAAACAATGCTACAATGAAACTTACTTCCGGCTCACATCATGATAAATCAAGTCCACCCTCACACTCGGCCTCACTCTACAGGCTTGAATCAAACTGCTCCTAAACGCTTGGACTTGCTCCTGCAGCTCATCTGGCCCATGATTGTGTTGAGCGTGAGTAACAGTGAATCCGGAAAAATCTTCATTCATAACAGCTCTAGCAGGGCACGACGGGTTGCTACGGTAGAGCACACACCTCAGAAATACTCTTCCAGAGCCAACCCTTTGCCGGTGGAAATAAAACCCGTCTCCAACATGATACCGCCAGGAGCCAGGTCTAAGACCAGGGACCTGCAGCGCCACAGGATGAGCCTGCTGTAACAATTAAAGACAAAAGTCTTCATGTGTCAAACCACTTCCCACCTCTACAGCCAAACATGCCCACAAATTTCATTAAGTTACCTCAAGTTCATTGTCAAATCCATTGGAGGATGCACAGGGTTCAGTCTGAGGGCAAAAAAGAGCTTATTCATGTTTTCATCATTACATATCACTGATGAGCCAACATAAGCACGTAAGTCCACATTTTACTCATTTCAGGTTTTTGTTAGCAGTAAATTCTACAAACTGAGACGCATCTTTCTGTGTAAGCGGATTTAAAATATCTTAATAAACGGCAGAGATACAAAGCAGTACCAAACAGCGAAAGTCCACCCTTGAGCCAACAAAGGAACGAATGTCCACATGTGAGCAAACCAAAACAACGAATGTCCACATGTGAGCAAACCAAAACAACGAAAGTCCAGATATTTGCAAATCAAAACAGCGAAAGTCCAACACGGGCTGACATAACAGCGAAAGTCCGCAAAATTATTGGACTTTCGCTCTTATGTTAGCTCACACATGGACTTTCGTTCTTTTGTTAGACCAGACTTGGACATTTGCTTTTTTGATAGCCCAGAACTAGACTGTTGTGTTTTTTTCACCTAAGCACCTATTAAAATACATCTCTACCATCAATATTTAAAATTTCACACTGTGTTCCCATATTTGTTATTTCATCATGGATATTTTTAAGATAACTTACTTGACAGGCTCCTTGAGAAACAGAACGGTTGTACTTTTCTTGAACAAGATTTTTCCACAAGAATAGCTCCAGCACCATATGTGCATCAAAGCAAAATAGTCATAGATATAGGTTAATGACAACAACACAAATGTCCACTCAGCTTTGAGATAAACATAGTCACATAATGGATCAACCACAAATATGAGTGCCAATAACTCTGGAAACATAATAATTGGTAGTGTTGGCTCGAAATAGATATATGCTAAGACAAAATCACATGAAAACAGTAGAACAGTCTCGATTTGCCGGGATAGGTCCAGTCACAACAACAATAACCGCAACCGCACCACCGAGAGTGTTTCCAGATTTGTTTCGTCTTCGGTTCGTTTATTCGCAGTTTGCGCCGAGCCGCTCTGCCCCTCTCCCCTCCACCATCCCTTCCCCCCCCC
>NW_026267584.1:114968-122465 GCF_000697945.3 Frankliniella occidentalis | reverse complement strand
AAATTAATTGATAACAATAATAAAGTAGAACAATATTAAAACTTTATGAAGAAGACATTCAATATGCCACACACATTTTGACTAGTCAATCAGGTAAGCAGATAAAGGTAACTAAATAATTGACTGTTAAAAAGACTATTCATCAGCGTCACTTTCTTCAGAATTATCTGAAGGTAGGTCTGGATCATAGTCTTCTGTAATTTCATCTGATGTTAAAAGCTGTTTGTAGAAATCATGATGCTCAGTCGAAACATACTTCAACAGCTTTAACAGATCTTCTTTCTTCTTTACAGTTATGACTGATGTTGCTGGTAATTTGGGCAGCACATTTTTGAGCTGCAGCCCACTCTTCAGGTCTTTCTTCCGTCGCAGAAAGTTCACAGGACTGAAGTGTGCATCTTCGCTGAATGAAGATTTCACAAGTACCTTGAACTGGTTGTTTCTGGAATATTTGAACCAGAATGTGTCGAGGTAATAAAACCTTCCACCTGTTTCATTATTTATTCTTTTGACAAGGGGACCTGTCTTTTCCAGCAAGGCAGCAAAGTTATAGAATTTTTTCTTCATTTCTACAACTCTGAACCGTCCCTCTGGATATTTGTCTATGTCAGTTTTTCCAGCTATGTCCACCAGACTATACCATTCAGATGGTACTTGCAAGGACTCAACTGTCTTCTTAGCTCTCTCTATGACAGAATGTTTGTTGTCGCATTCCAATCTGGTGTGACCTGGCACCAAAAATATGTGGTCAATTGTTTGCAGACTTGGTTTTTCTTGAAGGAGAGTCAAAAACATAGCGGCAACGATACTATTTTTGTTTTGACCTGTGCAGGAGTCTGAGAAGAGACGTATGTGTCTTACTTCTTCAGGTATGTTATACATGCAATGCCTAAATATGCAGGAGGCAATTTCATTGGCCCCTCTTGCACCTTCTCCCTCATGCCACATATAACAGTAAGTGAGTTTTGATGAACAGTCATATATGGTCAAATTGAAAACATATAATTGCCTCTTGTAATCAACTTCACTACATTTCAAAAGTGGAGTTGGAAGGCACTGCTCAAGGTCGAACACTAAAACTCTCAGCGGCAAAAGTTTGTCTAGAAATCCTCTTCAGCGTGTAACCACCTTCTGCTTTACGTAAGTGTAGTTCTTTTTCTTTTTCAAGCTTTCCTTTTTCTTCTTCATTTAATGTTAATTTTATTTTCATGTCCCAGGTGTCACACTTAGCACAGGTGTCTTTGTTTGGTTGCTTGAATTTTAATTTTAAGGATTTGAAAATCCTTCTGTAAGACCAGTAAGAAACTGGCTGATTTACTTTCTCCTTGTAATCCCTATGCATGATTTCTACATTAAGGTGACTTGGCAAGTATAGCTGAGAAGACTGTTTCCTACAAAAGTGTGACACATATTTAGGATACATTGCAATATGGTCTAGAACCGCTTTATTCTTTTCTTCAGTGAGCTTCCTTTTTGGCTTGTGCTTGCCCCGTTTGTCATTTTGTACGGTTCCGGAAGTTGTCATATTATCTACAATTCGACGCACAAATGCATCTGTCTCACCCAAAACGTTTACAAACGTCCCCCTGCAAACTCGTTCTTTCTTCTTATTAATCATGAGGAAATATTTGCAAGTTTTGTTTTTAACAATACCAGTGCCTTTTCTAGGCCTTGATCTTTGTTTAGGTATGGCTTCTACTCTACTTGCAACATACAGTTTTCTTTTTTCGTAAGAACTTTGTTTCCAATACTCAGAAAAAATCACTTTGGCGTCATGTTCACTAACTTTTTCAGAGCAATCATTCACACATCCAGTATGGATAGGTTCTTTAGGAGTTCTTTTATCTGGTATAACTTTGCCCTTAAGAGTTACATACTTCTGTCCACTATTTCTTAATAATTTTCTTTGGTCCTGTGCTGATTTTTGGGTGATAGGGGTGGTGTTATCAGGTTGATCCTCATCATCAGAAGAAATTCCGTTATCCAGTAAGTGGCCATTCCTGGGTTGATGATCCGACCCCTGTTCACTTACAGGATCAGTATCTAGAATGCAGGAATGTACGTTAGTTACATTAGATACTTGTAACAATTGTAGGAAAATTATTGAGGTAGAAAATACCAACCATTGCCACTGCCATTGGTGCCCCTTGAGCTTTCCCGGTCCGAATCTTCATCAGACTTTGAGCTGTCATTATTCTCACCAGAATCACCCTTAGCAGAACAATCATCATCCCCACTGTCACTTAAAATGTCATCTTCATCTTCAAAATCATCCGCTTGAAAAAAGTTAGCTGAAAATAAAAGGTAAAATTAGAGAAGTGTATAAATTCACAGATTAATTTTAAGTTTATTGAACTATATTGCATGGTTTTTAAATGTATTTTTCTAAGAAAATCAAGTTCTGGGAGCAGATATATTTGTATTCCGCACAAAGTTTCCTGCAAATTATCTACACTGAGACCCAATGCTCAACTATGTATCAACTTACTGTATTTAGGCTGCTTAGAAGATGAAGGGGGCCGGAGAGATCGAGAACTTTTAGAGACGGTTCCAGATTTTTCAGTAGATCCACTGGTACTGCCTTTGCTTGTATTTTGATTGGAGGCAGTTCCAGATTTTGGGGTGGATTGACTTTCTCTTCCCTTGTCGGTCTTTTGACTGGAGGCAGTTTTGGTAGATTTTGTGGTAGACCCTCTACTATGTTCTTCTGAGGTTCCTAAAAATTTGGAAAATAAAGTTTTGAACAAAGCAAAGTCCATGAAGTTTGGGAGGGAGGTCCCCTTCAAACACTTACAGCAGCAGAAATTATCTTTACAATACATACTTGGTGTAGATACCAACAACTCCTGCAATGCCTTGTTGTTTTCCTCAATGTTCCTCAAACGAGCTGCCTGGTATGGACTTAAATATGAACTTGCAACAGGTGCAGTTGGATTCATTGTTATTGCTACGTCTGCTGTAAAATTAAAAACACAAACATATCATTTTTAGACAAAATAATTTAAACAGTAACATTCATTAATCCTTCAAATTAATAAATCTACACCAAGTATAACTTCCATGCAAAACTTATTTTACTGTACCTTTTTGTTGAGAATTATGTTTATTTCTCTTGATATGTTCACTATTGTTCTCTTTGTCATAATCATTGCCACATTTTGAAGTTTCCTGATTGCTTTTATCATTTTTCTTGTCCCGATTAGCAAAATTAAGGGATCGCTTGGCTCCCAGTCCCAGCTCGGTTTTGAGTGGAACTTTACTACTAGCCGGACCTGGTTATACAATGGAAAAAGAATTTTATGACAAGGTGAAGTATATTTACTTATCAACCAATCTATTAAGGATGTAAATTTTAACAATATTATTTAGCACTTAATTTAATCCGCAAGCAAAGCAGCTAATGATTCTAATAAATATGAATAAGAATTTGTCTACTATTGTGGTGGGGGACTTTTGACGATTGGTTTGTTTTTCAGACCGATTTGAAGCAATGACTTTCTGCGCAAGAGAGTTAAAAGGCTCGCTTACTTGAAATTGTTGGCGACGGTGTGAATGGCACAATCTGAACAGCATTAGCTGCAGCAGGTGAGGATAGTTCTCCTGATAAAGATTTAACATTATTAGTAACAAACTTCTCTATGGATATCATGCTAGGACAAATTAATAAATGAGATCAAACTCATGAAATATTTTTACCCGCACTTGCTGCTGCTGTCAAGGGTTGTTCGGACATCACACCTTTGGTTGAGTCTGGAAGGAATGATTTGAATTTAACCTTCATTGTAAAGCAAAAACTGTGAGAAATTATAGAATAAAACTATACCTTGCTGTGCAAGCCATTCCTCATTCAAAATTGGAGCCTCTGACTCAGTAAATGAAACTACAGAAACCACATCATCATTCAGACCTGCAAATGAAAAGAATAAGTAAGATAACAATTGAGGTTATCCTGTTTCTTCGTTCAAATTTGGGAAATAGTTAGAAAACATACCTGCCAGCCGAGCAGGATTGCCTGCATCACCATCGTGTCCGACTCTTTGGACAATACGAGGTGGTCTATAACTTGAATTTGCTGCTGTTGACGTTCTGGTGGCAGAAACCGGCCTCTCATAGCCCATCCTCTTCCAAAACCTAGTATTCTCGCCCGGTCCAAACATTTTCGTAACATTTGTTGTCTACTTGTCTAGTCTAGTTCTAAAAAGCAGTGTGAAACGAATCACCACAACTTGAAAGAAAGTCTTTAGTCCAAGACCACCAAATAACAACAATCGACACAGACTACAAAATGCCAGCTTAACCAACACACGAGTAAAATTTACGTAACCAAAACATTAAAAAAAAAACAAAGTAGTTAGCTACCGTAATGGGTGACGATGCTGGAAAAATCCTCCTCTCATTACAACATGAAATGTGGAAACCCAAAGCCACTCTCCGAACTTTTTTTTTTGCCAGACATCAGTTATTCGGTATTGGTGAAGCCAGGCCTGCTACCGTCGCTGTATCCCTTGCCCTTGCCCTCGCCTTCCTCCCTCCTCCTAGCCCCGTTTCCGCGCGAAAATCGACGCGGCGGTCAGTGACCTCTAGGTTGGCAACAAACAACAACACAAGTCGTCAGACATAACCAAACCAAAGGAAGCAAAGCGACATAGTTTTAAAACTAAAAGTTTTTTAACGATTTTGAACGATTTTTTTTGGAGAAACCCGTCAATATGAGTAGTAATATGTTGCAGCACTACAAAAGTCGTTATCTTTTCTATAAGGAACGATACCTTCAAATGGTTAAAATGTTGGAGAGGTCAGTTTTTCTCAATCAATTTATTGGTTATTTTCATTTTATTACGGCCTATGAAAGTGATTAAAACGTTTTCCTTCAATTATTTCGCAGTGTTCGACTTCAGCTTGATGGTATACCTACTGCAGTTACCGATTATTCTCCAACCTCTAGTAAGAACAAAACATTTGTATGCATGGTTCTCAGTGAGCAATCTGTGAATGATATTGCCATCTTCAGTGGACCAGTGACTGGTGCTGAACAAAATCCTACAATCTATTGTAACAACTTCTTTTTCTATTATTTATTTTTTCAGAAACTCCTCCAGTGTCGCCTCCAAATCAGCATTGTGACAGGAGTCCAATACTTGGTAGTAGTGCTCGCAATACTGTGAAAAGGCATTTTTTCAAACCAAAACCAGCAGAACCAAATGAACTGGATAGTTGTGCTAGCACTAATATGGAAAGGAGCCCTATTGTGCACCAGAGGAATACAAGTGACGATGAAATTGACTACTCAATTGTATGTGGCTCCAATAAGTGGGAATTTGAGGAAAAAAGTGCTGAAAGTGGCAACGAATCATCAAACGAGAGGTAACAAGTCTATTCTTTGACTACTCTTTGTAACAGTTTTAATTATTGTATTTTGACAAAGAAATTTCATTTGCAGAAATGACTTTGACACCAGCGACCACCCACTTGCCAACCTCAGAAGACTGCGAGCGGAGAGAGGAAATGAAATGCAAGCAATAAGAACCTGGTTGAGAAAACCCCGAGTCAGTTCTAAAATAAGAGGTGAAAAGAGAAGAGCGCTTCCTGGGCAAAAATGCTACAAATGTAGAGATGTGTTTCTTTTTTATAAATTCTTAAAATTTCAACAGTAAATTCCTTGTAATTACTCTGCTTGTTTATTTTTATGGTTGGTTATTCCTCCTTATTTCTTCTTTCTAGTATTACCAAGCAGCTGGTCTTGATGAGGACGCAAAGAACTTGGTGTCTAGGCACCGATGTACACATGAAAGACCAGATAGTCCAAAAGGTATTCCCCACTTTCCTGTCTATGGACCAGACATAAATTATTTCTTTCCTTTCATACTAACATATCTGCTTTTCTTTTAGGAATGTGGGGCTTAGAGCTTTAAAGACCAACTTGCTGAATTTAATTTTAACTGAATTGCTGCCCTGATATCTAATACAGGCCCTCTTGTCAGAAGAGACAATGACGAAGAAGGTCAGAGGTTTTATTACCGGGAAACATCTTGGTTCCAATATTGCAGGAATAATCAGTTCAAAGTCAATGTAAAATCTTCATTTAATGAGGAAGCTCACTTCAAGAAAGTTAATTTTCTGCGGCGCAAAAGGGACCTGAAGAGCGGACTACAGCTGACAAGTGTTCTGCACAGATTACCTGCCGTAGTACCCATTGCTGAAAAGAAAAAAAATGACCTGTTGAAGTTATTGAAGTTTATTTCGTCTGAGCACCACGCTTTCTACAAGGGGCTTGCTACTTCAAATGACATCAGTGGTGACAAGGATCCAGACTTACCTTCTGATAACTCAGATGAAAGTGATGACAGTCCTGATGAGTAGATTTTTTTCCTGTAAATGAACTTTAAACTTGATTTGTTCCCCTCCATGTAATAATTAGCAGGCTGAACTAGCATTATTGGTCTAGTCATTCTGAGACAAACGAATTTTATTATTACATATTGTGACTGTTATAAATTTTATTCTATATTGTATTTATTGTTTGTATTCTCTATTGATTCTTTATCTCTATTGACTCTTTAATATGAAGTCTAATATGAAGTTCTAAATTAGGGGTACCAATTCCCCCCTAACATTCAGGTTTGACATAATGTATTCCCTATTGACTCTAAAAGATATGAAGTTAATGTACTAAATTAGGGGTATTCCCCCCTAACATACAGCTTTGACATAATTAATTTTTTCCTTTTGTACTAATGTATGAAGAACAACAGGCTGTAACTAATTTTATAAATTGTTGTCACTTATTTGTATTTTCTAACAGTACGTGTTTATTCATTGTATCTTATTTTTGAAATAAGCCTATGAATTATAAAAGACATTACTACTCTACTTAGCCTCTACCCTCTTAATTTTGCATAAAAATTCAAAAATTACATTTAAAAATAAAGTAACATCCGCGTGAACATTCACAGCTTTTTTAGCAATTTCTCAGGGGTTTTATCACATATATTGTACAAAGAGTTTTAAAAACAAAGCAAAAAGGTAAATGCATGATATACTTCTAGTCCTTGAAAATTGAAATTTTCTCAAATTAATCTAGTTAATTTTACCAATCAAGACCAGGGGTACCGCCTACCTTTATTTTAGTACTAACAGTACTCTGAGGGCGCTAAAGGGTGATAGGGGCGAGGTCGTTACCCGCGGTTTGGTAAGGAGAGTAGGGTGGCGACGGGGGGCAGGCCACTCTGATAGAGAGGCTCGGTAAACCTCACGGCCGGGGCGGCGTGGGCGTCGTCGTCGGCGCGGACTCCGTCCGCCGTGCTCCTCGCTCGAGGAGCAGCTGACGCTCTTGTCCTCGGTCGACGTCGACGCTCGCGCGTAGCCGCCCTGGCCCAGGGCGTGGTGGGTTTCGGAGGTGGTGTGCCTGATGGTGCTGTCGTCGGTCGACCTGGACACCACAGGTCCCGCCGTGCTTAGCCCATCCCACTTCATGGGTCGAAATCACGGATTTCGGAG
>NW_026267584.1:108350-110488 GCF_000697945.3 Frankliniella occidentalis | reverse complement strand
AGGCTGCACAGATGGGAAATCAAGAACAGTCTCAGAAACCTCATGAAACATAAACGGCTCAAAAGGCACAAAGAAAAGACAAATTTAAAATAGAACTATGATACAAAGCCTCCAAAATTGAAACAAAATTAAAAAGTAATAAAAAAGATATGTCTACGTGTCTTTAGTAGCATTAAACTTCATACGCAATAAAGACTCCCTTTCCTTTTGTTTCTGCATACGGATGTCACAGTTGGTGTAACTTGTCAACTTGCCCTTCTTGCATTATTTTCACTCCTGCTTATTGCCACTGCCTTGTGTGAATAAATATAACTAGAAGCTATAGTGTTGACCAAAATAGAGTACCTTAATTCTTCCTTACTAGCGAAAGGCAAGACCTTGTAGGCTTCGTGTGTAATATTGTCTATTTCAAAAAATAACATATCATATAATTCACGAGTTGGTCATAGAATTGATGGGGTCGGCTAGTGTTGTTTAACTTGCGCCCGGCTGGCGCCGGGCGGGCAGGGAAGGGAAGGGAAGGGTAGCGGGGAAGACGGGAGCTAACAATGCAAAACGAGCTACCAACATGTGCCATTTCATGACAAGCTTGTATAAGTCTACTATATATTTTACAACTTGCAAAGGTACAACATTTCATTATATTTTTCAGGTTTGAGTAAAATATGGAATGTAATATATTTTTCAGACAGACCTCATCTTACAATATGTCTAACAATAAGTTTTAGCGATTAAAAACTTACTTCGCGAGGGGCCAGGAAAAAGACACTGAAAAAACTTTACAAAGTAAAAGACTGAATACAAAACGTGCACTGCACATAACATATTACATCAGCTATTAAAATAATTTTATACACGGTTTTTCATTACTACATGATATCATTTTCATGCAGTATATGTTTATTTGTTGGCGATGAAGGACCCAATTTTTTCATTTTGCATTACTGTCCAACCTGTAAAATGACCAAAGAGAGGGCCCCATCTGCAACCCCTGTAGGTATAGCTGATTTTAGGTAGGCTAGAGAAAGATAGGATTGGAGACACTCAGCCAATTACCCAACAAATTCCATAACTGCTGAGTATCATCCAATAGTAGTTGTCGTGTTCGTGTAAGGTTTGGTTACTAACTAGGTTTACTCGCTTATATATGGTCTGAAGTTCAGCAGTTTTATTTGAAAGAAGTTAACGCTTGCAACTTTGTCAACTATATCAAGCTCTTACATTTTGTTATTGTTTTGACCAGTTGCAAATATGTGTGGCTCAGGCCAATAATAAAGATTACTCAATTACAGTTGACTTTTGCTCCTTATTCTTTAATGAGGCAAAACTCACAACTATTTCAAGACGCAACACAAAATTCCATTCTAAAATTCCAGCAACTCCATGTTTTAAAAACAATTGCGTAAAGAAGCATGCTCATTGAGCAAAAGAAATGCTTTCCACTGAACAAATGTATTAAAATTAGCTGCACCGCAAAAGTTACAAATTGAATGAACATTATAGACAGTTAAGTAAGATGATCAGGCGACAAGAGAAGTTGTCTTGTACTCCACCCCCCCCAAAAAAAGTATGTTTAATTAGAATTCAATCGGTGATAATTGTTGCAATTATAAGTATAAGTATATGATCATAACATATAATTCAAAGCATAGCCCACCTTTTAGACCAAAAATCAAACAGCATACCAATAACAAAATTTGGTGGGTGGGTTGTGGGTCTTCACAAGGAAAGGTGGAGATTGAAATACATTGAGAATCCTGACGCGACACAATGCCCACACATAATGGTCAATAAAATTAGATGGAATGGGAACCCAATCAAATTTATTCAAAATGGAAAACAGATTCCAGTAAGACACATTCAAATAAAACAAACTTGGTAGGATAAGGGAGCCCAAGAAAAGTCTTCATTCCAAAAAACAAAATCCACCTCAGAAGTCACAGAATTGTCTACTTCGAAAGTGCCTCAAATAACACAAATGTGGCTCTAGCACTGCTTAATTTGATTGCATAAGTAACTCTTACATATCCAATTGATAGAAAATCAGTATTGGAAGTATAACTCTAAGTCAAAAGGCTCCTAGGATAATAATTAACAAGGTTTTGCAGGCATGCTCAAAATCACCTCACACAAGAAGG
>NW_026267584.1:99043-99670 GCF_000697945.3 Frankliniella occidentalis | reverse complement strand
TGCTCCACGTGGTTCTTGGCAACTCTTGTCTTGTCAAGGAAGAGGCTTGTCGGCCTGCAGTAGCATCGGCACCCCCGTGCTGACCTATGGACGTAGTGGCCGGCTACTCTCATGCGTCACACGAGCAGTCCAAATCACCACTCAGACCCAACCAGCTGATCTTCTTGACGTTTCTCGAGCTGAACTACCGGCTGCGCCATGTCGTGTACTGTAGTGAGCGTAAGGATGACTGATCACATTGGAGTTTACTGGATGACTGCTTTATTGGCACGATAGGTTTCCATATTTATAACATGGTATAACAGGGGTACCAACATAGATACACAACACAGAGAGTAGTAGCTATCGCTGTCTGCATTCAAAATCTGCAGGAATTAATTCATTGACACTATGAGCTGTTAGATGTGATTCATGTAGGTCAGCGGTCTCAGACGGGTGGGACTTCTCGCTCGCACTCATGCGGCACCTCATAGCATCATCTCTTTCCCTCGGGGCCGGTTGTGGCCCGCGGACCGCCAGTCTGAGACCTCTGATGTAGGTACTCACCCAGTGAGAAAAGTCGACGTCAAATCTATGTCTTTAGTCGAAATGACCTCTCATAATGTGTTCTACGAGAGCTCCCAGACC
>NW_026267584.1:94071-98993 GCF_000697945.3 Frankliniella occidentalis | reverse complement strand
AGAGCCACTTCTTCCTTTATTTGTTAATAAGGCTCGTCGTGGTGGGATGAAGTGTATGAGGCAGCAGACCTACTTCACTCGAACACACAGGGGCAGAGCAGGGTGATTGGAGCGATGAGAAGACAACTGACAGAACAGGACATTTCATGTAAGTGTGATCAGTTGTGTGAAGACTTGCCACTGTTGCTGTGTCAATGAAAGTAATTACTGTTGTTATTGTCAGTGCACCACTTTGGAACCCGAGTGGAGTGCAGTACATCACAGCAGTTGGAATCAAGAGTACCTACCTGCTTTGGCCATGCAGCACTCGCGAGGTCAGTTCTAAATAATAAGAGATCATCACCATCAGATCATAAAATAGCTGCTGCAAAGTTGAGTCTCAACTCGGGGAGAGAACATGTAAACTACTCTGGTAAGCGACGCAGAGCTCGGCAGCTTAAAAAGGCATGCCATGCTAATTGCAACAGATGTGAGGACCCCAGATTAAAATTTGCAGAGAGGCAGGAAATTTTCAACACTTTTTGGGGCTTGTCCAATCACGAGAGACAGTGGCTTTTTATTTATGGCTCGGTAAAGACTACAACTCCTAGGCAGAAATCTTCAGTCGGATGTGGTAAGCAAGCTACCCGTCACTATTCTTTCAACCTTGCAGGGACACAAAGGCGGGTGTGCAAGACCATGTTTAAAAATACGCTGTGCATTTGTGATTCTTGGATAGACAGTGCCCTGTCACATTTCTCAAAGGATGGTTACAAACCAGACATGAGAGGAAAGGTCAGGAAGACAATGCGGCAAGAGGGAGATGATGTAAATCTAGAGCCAAGCTGAAAAAATAAATGAATGACATCAACTAGAATATGCGTGTAATGTCCTGGCATGATTGTGTCACCACCCAGAGCTTAGAAGGCATTGTTTTAAGAAGTTTCCATTAAGATTGTATAGAACTACTACTTATGAGTTGATACTGATAATTTCAGGTACACATTAAGGGAATTCATCAAGATCTCACAGTGTAATGATGTAAACTTATCTGTAGTACTTTAAAAGTGTAATTCAGGGCATTCTGTGCTATGGAATAAAGATGTCGGAAAACTCTACTCCAGCCAATTCTCCATTGCTGTAGACATGACGATGAGAGTGAACACTGTTTCAGACACACATGTCACTATAAGATGGGACCTGTTTGCGTGCAGTTGACCTTTGTGTATGCTTTTGGTGTGATTTTCCACTCTCACCAACAAGCGGAAAATCGTGGTAGTCGCCTTTCCCAAACAAAGCTGTCAGAGCTTGGATCTATATAGTTTTAATGGTATTTGGCGGTATTTGGTATTGTTTCAAAACTCTAAAAACCTAATAGACTTGACACCAGTCAAAAGGCATAAACGACGTGGGCAGCGTGTTTTTTAGGGTAAAGAAGGGTAGATCTGTCTGAAACTTTGAGCGCGGTTGCCGAAGTAGCGCTTTGGCTTCATGGCAGTTGGAGCTTCGCCGAGCCGCCGCTAGGGCCCACTTCCCGCCAAGTGATTCAAAGTGGTAGGCGGCGACGCGAGGCTACCTCACGGTGTGTTGGGCGCTATGGGAAATTACCAAGCCACCTTGACGCTGGTGGGCGAACCTGGTAGGTCGGACGGGGGACGTCGTCAGGAAAGTCATGCTTGCGATTGGTAGGTCTAGTCTTGCGAAATATTCAGCTCCACTCCAGAGATAGGTCAAATTTCAGGCGAATGCCTTCCCCCTTACGTAAACGCGTGCGTACGGTCGGTAGGTCTAGTCTTGCCAAATATTCAGCTCCACTCCTGAGGTAGGACAGATTTTGGGCGAATGTCTTCCCCCACACAAAGGGAAGCCTACTCCCGGAGGACCGCGTTGATCTACTGAGGGCAGCTTTCGGGCGTGTGCTTGCACCACCTCGCCAAAAGCCGAGTAGGTCAAAAATGAGTAGGGCCTGTGATATACGCCCTCGAGAATTTCAGCAATTCGATTACGCCATACTTACCGGAAAAAAAATCTGCTTTCAGGCCGTGCTATCCGTTTGATATGTGCGTCGACGAACGTTCCTAAAGAAACTGTCAACAACGTATATTTGACGCCCAATAAATATGAACGATAACAGCTTTTGATGCCTAGACGGTTTAAAAGCACAGTTTAAAAACAGTTTTTTTGGGTTGCAAGTAAGTAATTGTAAGGTTCCGCTGCCCTTGTTTAACTTGTTGCGTCGACGCACGTTGCTAAAGAAACCGTCAAAAACGTATATTTGGCACAAAATAAATCTGAGCACGCCAAAAAACTGCTCCTAAACTGTGCATTTAAACCGTCAAGGCCGCAAAATCTGTTCTCGTCTCTTTATGGGCGAAAAACGACTCGTTTACATGGGTCCCGCAAACTTCACGACAGCAGGACCCATCGCAAATTTCAGTATTTCGATTTTGCGATAGGGTTTTCCGCTAAAACACAATCGGATCCTAAAGAAGAAAATCATGACTACCCGATTCTGTTTCCCCCTTAACGCTGATTGTCCAAAGATGGTGTAGCTGTGGCGGTCAGCCAATGAGCGCGCAGAGGGAAACAGATCGAGCCGCCATGCTTTTCTTCTTTAGGTTCCGGTTGGCTTGCAGCGGAATACCCTATTCTGACCGAAAAAACTGATTTTTAGCCCGTGCTACCCGTTCAAATTGTGCCTTGTAGACAGGTAGCCAAACGCAAGTAGTTATACTGGCTCTCAGTGGCGGTTGCCTATTGCCCAGGCGACAAGGATGAGTGGCGGGTTCGTCGCGAGGAGTGGGGGTCCGTGTTCGTGGTGGTGGGGGTCCGTGGTGAAGGTGGTGGGGGTACACGGCGGTGGCGTGGGGGGTTACCGGTCAGGTGGGTGTGTGACGTCACGTCTCTATACGGCACGTTGCCTACCTATACGGAGCACGAAGTGTTATTAGCGAGTAGTCTACCTCGCAGGTAGTCCAGGTAGTTTAAAGAGGTCTCGGCGTGACTCGTAAAAAGAGGCGTTGATGTCAGGTATTGAACACGGAATACAAACGGAATAAATTAGGTCTCCCACCGTCTCCTCTATGCGAACTCGGGTCTCTGTGTTGGAGGCTTCCGCCTTGAGAATCAGACGTGATGCACGTCGGGTGGCCTACCTCGGCGGTGCACCCGACACGCCCGTTCGGCTCACACATGACGAATCTCTCTTTGTCTCCGGCGTGATCGCCCCACTATTCATTGTGTTTTATCTGCGGCGTATCAAGAGCGGGGATAGCCGAGCATATCAGTACAGAGTGTGTTTCAGTAAAACATATTTACATATTTATTTTCAAATGACATGTGAGTTAAAGTTGTTATGATTTTAAGTTTGTTTGAAGAATAATAAGATGTCACGAACTATATAATTTTTTTTTCAAAAGAAATGTACATAAAATCAAAATCTTACAACCAGCAACACACTTTAAGTGTATAATCTATATCTCGCCTACACATCGGGCATTTCTCCCGAGTGACAATGCAACAAGCACAGGTATGAAGATGTGCACAAGGTAAAACGACAACATCGGCATCTTCGAAGCCTCGATCAGAATTATTAGAATTATTAGCACTATCATTTTTTGGAGGTGAAGGAGCATTTGACGATGACCCTGACACTGCACTTTGAACATTAATATTGTATTGCTTTGGAATTTGAATTTCCGGGTCAGGGTGATCCACGGAGTTTTTGTAAATTTGGAAAATGAAATCGTCCTCCTTTCTTAATCTGATAAAATCGCAAAGTGGGGAGTATCGGGCATGTTCAGTGTCAGGGTCGTCGTCTTTCTCCCACAAGTTTAAACCCAAGCCACAATAGTGGCATATGGTGACATCGTCTAATCCATAGTAAAAAATCCTGCCAAGGCTAATTGATCAGTAGTTATGGGGTGCTTCTCCGGCCATCCCCAGAAGTAAAGGTCTTCAGTCTTTGTTCAGTAAAACGGTAACGGGCCGCTGGAAATTCAGATGATTGGAAACGAAGTAGCCCGAGCCTCCTGGCGAAGGCCGGGTACTCCCTGCTCGACGGTAGGGCGTCCCAATGGGGCATTTCGACTATTCCGCCTCGTGCTCGGCATTGGCGGGGTGGAGGTGAAGGAGAAGTGCTCGCTGTAGATGAGGGCGTGCTTGGTGGTGATCCTTCATTGCTACGGGGGAGGGTGGGGAGCGGCAAAGATGGTGGTGACTCCATGAGGGGGTCCATTGCATGTAGGACATCCAGCCCCTCCTCGCCCGTGTGAAGGTGGCGGGCCACCGTGTCCTCCTCCGCCTCCAAAACGTCCATGGCTTCCCTGATGGCGTCGCCGACTGTCTCCTCGGTGACGTCAATAAGCGCCTCCTGGTAAACCATGTAGGGTTCGTTTGATTGGGAGTCCATGTTAGTTTTGGTTGTTTGTATGTTCGCTGAGGTGGATTGTGTGTAAATGGTGATAAGACTGAGCGTGTGTCCGTCTTTATAGTCCCCTCTACTCTCCAGCCCAAAGCGCCTCGGGCCCCCAGCGCCCGGCGGGCCGCTCGAGAAGGCGCGCAGCCTCCGAGCCAAAATGCATTCCCCTTCTCCTGGGTGCAGGATGCTCTATTAGGGCCCGGCGACTTCCCTCCAGCCCCTTCCCCTTCCCTCTCACCTCTCCCTTCCCCCGAATAGATCAGTCCGCAGGCGCGAACTCTCGAACCCAAAACGCATAGCAGGCGCCCGGCGAGCGCTGGACCCCCTCCTCTACTCCCTCCCCTCTTCCTCCCTCTTTCTTCTCCTCCCGCCGATGCACGCGGATGGCTGGAGGATGCTCTATTAGGGCCCGGCGACTTCCCTCCAGCCCCTAACCCTTCCCTCTCACCTCTCCCTTCCCCCAAATAGATCAGTCCGCAGGCTCGAACGCATAGGAACCCGGCGAGCGCTGGACCCCCCCCCC
>NW_026267584.1:89819-91016 GCF_000697945.3 Frankliniella occidentalis | reverse complement strand
CTAAAAACGGCGGCGATTGTAGCTTTGTCAGGCGGCCGCACCCGTTGGCGCGTCGATCGCTGGCGCTCTTTTCCCGCCAGGCGAATCGAGGTGTTAGGCGGACGATACGAGGCTACCTGACGGTGCACTCATCGCTATGAGAAATTACCGGGCCACCGTGGGCAGAGGGTGGGGCGAGCTTGGTAGGTCAGTTGGGGGGAACCGTGGGGATAGCGTGCTTAAGATTGGTAGGTCTAGTCTTGTCAAATATTAAGCTCCACTCCTGAGGTAGGTCAGATTTTCGGCGAGTGTTTTCCCTCGCACAAAGGGAAGCCCACTCCCGGAGAATCAGCCTGACCCACTGAGGGCAGCTTACGGGACTATGCTTGCACCACCACGCCAAAAGGCGAGTAGGTCAAAAATAAGTAGGTCCTGTGATATACACCCGAAGCCCTCGTCGGTGCGCAGGTCGAGTAGGGCCAGGTCCAGGACGACGCTCCGGCGACACTTCGCGGACAGGCGGTGCGACCCGCGGCGAGCAGTGCGGGGGAAATGGGGGCGGGGCCGCGGGAGCGATCAGTCCCGCAAGTGTATGACGACGGCAGCAATTGGGGGGTGGGGGGATGCAGAGCGCGTCTGTTAGAGCAGCTCAGTGTGTTGCCGTTCCTCTTTCCTCCGCCACCACCAACCTGCCCCGTGCTCCCTGGACACAAATTTTAGCCTTCCCCACGCAAGGTACACTCTGTGGGGTCGCGAAAAAAAAATTAGGTCCATTTTGGGGTCGCGGGTAAGAAAAGGTTGAGAACAGCTGACATAGCCGCACCCGCAGTCAGGGGAGCTTGGCGTCGGCGAGGGTGCGGCTCGCTGCGGGACAGCAGCTGCGTCAGTGGCGCTCACCCCCCGCCGCGTGGATCTGCTGTGTGCTGGGCCCCAAGGCCCACCCCGGCGGCCTGGGCGCTGGCCGCAGCCGGGCGTGAAGAACGTTGCCAGCGTTGAGCTCGTCCCAGCCCTGGAGTCCTCGGGGTGCGCGTGGATTAGAGAAATGTCGTCCTCGAGGCGTTTGTAGCTGCGCCTGTTGGGGTGCGTCAAACCGCACCCATCCGAGCTCATCCACCCACCCATCCATCCCTCCCCGGATGACCGCGGAGGGGCGACTACGAGAAGAACAAGCAGGCCCGCCCTTCCGCCAAACGGAGTTGCCAGCTCCACTTCGCTGCG
>NW_026267584.1:88697-89769 GCF_000697945.3 Frankliniella occidentalis | reverse complement strand
TTTCCTTGTTCGTACTCTAGTCTGTTCACTGGAGTTCCTAAATATATGGTGTTGTCTACTTCAACATAAAAGCACACATTCATAATATGAGCACATTCTACAACCAAAACTGTATCTGATGGGGTGACAGCTGATAGATGGGGGTGGGGGTAACTGGGCGTAGGGGGTGGTTTGTCGGAGGGGGTGGAACGGGCCAAAAACCTTCAAATTGGTTCCTAGGACACCCATACACCAAATTTTAGCATCTTCCGGCACCCCCTTCTACCCTAACCTTTCACGTTTTTTTCGACTTTTCCACCCCCGTGATCATTAGGGGATGCGTAGGTCGTAAGGGATGTCGCACGACATTCGCGCTCGAGGGTGTTAAACTACACACACGGGTGCATGTCTATGTCAAATCTCGACTTCCTAGGTGCTAGGGGAGATAAATTAATCCACGCTTAAAAAAGTGGACCGCTAAATGTTTTGACGAGTGTACATATCTTTTTATCTTGAATCCAAAGTTTATAAACTGTCAGATGAAATCTACCTTAGCTGCTTGGCTGTCCATGTTATCACATTCACTTACTTCCGTTGAATAACATACTTAACTGTTTTCCCTCTTTAGTTTTTCCGATCCTACAAGGCAGTATGTATGTGTTTACTATCAGAGTATACATCTTTTTATTTTGAGTACAAAAAAATTATAATGAATGCTGTCAGATAGAAACCAGGATTGCTGGGGGAAAAGAACCATGTTCAATATCATTCAAACTGCCGTTTGAGGGAAACGTTTTTTTTTTCCTCTGCTTTTTTGGAGCTTTTGCAGCTCTGTGCATGGTTTTACAATCAAATTTTAGATCTTATTGTCCTGAATCTTATCAAATTATAGTAACAGTTGTCAGGTCAAATACAGTATTGCTGGGGGATTATTTTCCATCTCCTCATCCGCTGGAAAGTTAAAAGCGATGAAGACAAGTGTTAATGGAGCCCACTGAAAACCATTTAGCTGCCATTAGCCTCAATATTTTTTATCAAATTGCAGTGCATTATACCTTCTTATACAAGATGGGTGTATTTTAGAAATATATAG
>NW_026267584.1:77761-78857 GCF_000697945.3 Frankliniella occidentalis | reverse complement strand
GACAGACACGAGAGCGGTTGCATAAGCCCGCTTTAATGCTTTTTCAAAAGCAGAAGGGCGGGCTAAAAAGCATTGTAATTAAGGTACGGTTGTCATGTCCAAACGGAAAAATAGTCTTAATTTTCTATTTTGACGTTATAACCGTACCGTACAATGCTTTTTCTTCTCGTATTCGCCCCTCCGCAGTCGCCCGGGGAGGGATGGGTGGATGAGGTCGGATGGGTGCGATTTGACGCACCCTTGCCTGTTCATGAGCGGCGCTGCGCAGCCTCACGGTCACGCCCGACAGGCCTTCATCGCAGGCCATGGTCTGAGTCTGAGAGGGAAGTCCCTCCTCCCCTCCTCACCCCGTTATCTGTTCTTCTTCCATGGGGCACCGAGTGTCATGATTATCTAATTTAAATATACGACTGTCTTATGTTTGATTTAAATAACGATTGTCTTTTGTTGGATTTAAATAATCTAAGTGGCTTGGTCTGAGCTGTCCTGCTATTGTCACCCTCAAGGCCCTCAAGCAGGCACTTACCGAACCCAGCGATTATTCTGACCGATTGTCACCAAGTTATAGGTCACAATGAATATCCAAGAGCTAAGTACACTTCTTCAACCAGTTACAGTAACAAGTTCATTTGGGTCGACGCAGAGGGTGTATGGGGGATCAGAAAATGTAGCCGATGGTTATCACTTTGTACTCATTGCCACCAGCACTGCACTGAACTTGCTCAAAACCAGTACCTTTATTTCTTGCTTTACTGTATCTTTTTCAGCTAGTGCTTCACGACAATGGAGGGTAAAGTATCTGTCTTATAATAAAAATCTGGAAGTTTATACCTGTTGGAGAGCTTTCCTTACCTATGCTTTCCTTCCTACACAGGTTCACACAATACCGTCAAAGTGTCTAATTCCGGACCTGCAGGGTAAATCCGTACACTGCTTTTTTTGCATTTTTACAGCAAATTACACAATGTAGGTTCCTAATTTAGATAAATACTTCTCCGGGAGGCTCTGGAGATTTAGATAACTAGTAGTTTCATATTTTAGAGCCACCCGGAGCAGTGCAATTTTAATGATAGGACCCGACCAGTACACACACTGC
>NW_026267584.1:73753-77250 GCF_000697945.3 Frankliniella occidentalis | reverse complement strand
GTGAAGGTGGTAATATGATTTAATGTTGTCTTGAACAAAATTTTAAAAAGTTTTGTATGATTCTTTATTTTGTACTGCTTCTTTCAGTTAGGACTAGAAAATGTTTACCTTAACATGTCATAGTATGTAAATTAGAAAATAAAATAAAACAAGTTTCCTTGTTCGTACTCTAGTCTGTTCACTGGAGTTCCTAAATATATGGTGTTGTCTACTTCAACATAAAAGCACACATTCATAATTTGAGCACATTCTACAACCAAAACTGTATCTGATGGGGTGACAGCTGATAGATGGGACAGACTGACATCCTGTTGAGTGAATAAAAAAAAACAAAAAACAGTATATGTTTGTACTATGAAGTCTGAATTTATTTTACACAATACAGAAATATGTAAAAACTAAGCAAGCACATTGTAAAACTACATTTTCAAAAGGGTAATGACATAAACTTCAGACAACACTTAAATGGATGTAATCATTTGTTTTACAGAAACATATTTTTAAACACGTTTAGAAACAACATTATAACAGGTAAATGACATACTTCAGGCAAAGAGTCTACATTCTCAAAAAGGAAACTACATTTAAGACACAAGGAACTACGTATGAACATGTGTACAAAACAAGTCACAAAAATAAAATAACGTACCAAGTTTGTTATAGATATTTCTAAACACTATACACATTAACAACAACATTTCAAAAGGAAAATGACATAAACTTTAGACAACAGTGCCAAAGGAAATGTAAACTTGTGCACATCTTATGTGTTTAGTTTACAAATTTGCTCAAACTATAAACACTTCCTTGTGTAGAGTTTAACCATAACTTAACATTAATAATTCTTACATCTAACATCCATGTTCTTTGGATTAGAAACACATCCAAAACTATAAAACTGCAATTATTACCTCTGATAAAGGAGAGCCTGAGTGAACCCTTTGCTTTAGCATATACATCTTAGTTTTGATTAAAAAATTTTGTCCAGCCAGACACAATTCTGCCACAGTGTGGACAGGGAGCATTTTCAATTTTAACATACCAGGTTTGGATGCAGAGTCCACAGAAAGGAAAACACCCACAGTTAAGGAGCGCATATTTCCCAACCTTATGCCGACAAATTTTGCACTTTGTGAACCGTGCAGCATTCAGATCTTCTACATCTTCCTCGAAATCCTCGGGTTCAGAGAAGTTTTCATTTCTAAGGAGGTCCAATGGTGGTACATCTGAAATCACAAAACTTTTAGGAAACAACATTTCATAGCAGCAAAATCATTTGTACAGCCACTTGCATACCTTGCCGTCTTGGACGCAGAACCATCCTAGGGTTTGATCTCTGACTATTTTCTTGAAGTTGGTTGCTCACCTGCTTTAAAATATATGAAATGTTTTAGTTAGTTATATATGATGAGAACTACTGCCTTTTCTTATTTTAGTTATATGATTTATTCTTAAAAATTAATAATTTAATTGTGTGTATGTAAAATGATTTGAAAAAGTTAATCTCTTGTGACTAATCAAAATAAGAACTTTGAAGTACTAAGGAATTGCGTAGAACAGAGTAAAGAGACGTGCCAACACCATCAAGGGGAGGTTTGTTCATTTTGTTCAAATTGAGAAAAAGTGTTTGGTCAAAAACTTATACGAAGAGGGAAACAAAAAGTGTCTTCAATTAAAATCGTAGATTGGTCCTCTCCCATCACAAAACACTTGTAGTAATACTTTTTTGGACTTGAGGAAAAATTTAACTTCTAAACCGCTTTTAGATACAGAGTCCAGGTAGTTTTTATTTCCAGTTTAGAGTGATTTAAAAAAAAGTTTTCAACATCCCCCAACCCGGAAGGTTATTGACAATAAAGCAAAACTTACTTCAGATGACTGGGTCTGAGCATCAGTAGAGGTAGAGGCATCTTGAGTCGATGAGGTCGTGGGAGCAGGTACATGAGGCCCAGCTCGCCAATTTAGTACGCTCTCATAATGTGTTCTACGAGAGCTCCCAGACCTTGGATAACGTAGTAATATACGAATACTGGGGTTATCCCCTTGAGGAAAAATGAACGTTGGACCATTTTCCTGGTAAACTCTGATTTCTCTGCTTAGAGACATTGACAAGGCTGCGATGCATTCTGCACCCCCCCATGTCATGGGATTGGAAAGGACTTGCAGTACAGCATCAATTAGCATTTCTCCCTCAAGGGGAAATGGTATTTCACGACTCTCGATCATGTCGAAGCCCAGAGATAGCAACTCTTCCTCCATATCCACACGGTGTGTTGTAAGATACTGTACAGCAATTTGTCTCAACTAAACTGAGGCAAACTCCCCTTCCAGATGCTGGCTAATGGACTCAAATAGGCAGTCTCCATCCCCGTTATTAGTTTCGGCTAACACCTGGTGCCCTAGCTCCACAGTAACCCACGCTTCACCCGCCATTATTCAGCCTGTGAACAGACAATAAACGTGTGTTTTTGAATAATTGCTTGGGTTTCGATAGCGCCAGGAAAACACTCCCAGCAATCGCAAATCCACCTTTACACAGTTATAAGAGAACATACCAAGAATTGAGCAGCAAGAAAGCTCGAATACTTTTGTCAAATAGGAGGTTCCGGGTAAGAAACGAAAGAGTATGGTGCAACGAAACAGGGATGAATGGCGAATGGCTTCGGGTCGGATAGAAAGGAAACGGGAAGGGGCAAAGGAAATCACCGTTATAGACATGCAGTCTTAGCAACCTGACATAACAAAACCTGGCAACGGGCAGCGGGCAGAAGTAAGAGACAGAAGAAAAATAAACAACTAAGATGCGATGCCTCTGTAAATTGATATAAAGACAAATTGAAAGAGGTATGAGAACTCTGGTTATTCACAAAATATTACTTATTTTTCAGGCTTTTGTCACAGTTGGACTCACTGTCACCGCAACAACATAAACATAACAGCAGAAATCAGAATGCAATGTAGTTTATTACTTCGGAATGCAAATTTAAATGGTTACTTGCCAAAATACACTCGCTGTTGTCGTTTTACGAGTGGCGCGATAGGACCTGCAAAGTTTCAAGTATTTTCAGTGACTAGAAACACGCTCTTGATAATTGATATGTTTTCATTCGAGGAGTTGGGGGAGGTGGGTGTCTTGCAAAATTGTCACAAACTGTGAGATTTGTCGTTGAAGTGGCAAATGGGCGTTATGAATTCACCCGTGAGTGTTGTCCTTTTCACCTTCGAAGAATATATTCTGGTTGGTGACATAACCTAACAACATAAACGATCAAGGTAAGCTTATGAACGAACGTTTGGTCAGTCAGAAGCCCCCTCTCTGCAATAGTCATACTGACGGCAAGTTTACAGGAAATTGTCTGTGAAATGATTTGCAAATGTTTTATCAGGAAGTGACTGAGTCTCACTCATGGATGTTATCTAAACGCTCCATCCAGAATGGGTAAACACGAGTCTCAGTCATGGTTCCTCTTGTGTATATTACTGTACAAGTAAATTTA
>NW_026267584.1:63158-67808 GCF_000697945.3 Frankliniella occidentalis | reverse complement strand
GGTATTTCACTCGATCTCTCACTTACAAATCTTAGTTAAAAATGCACTAAATTTTCAATTTTGACAAAGTCTTGTGAGGTAAAGATTGTTGTACACATTCTTATGGCGTATTTTGCGGAACCACTGTTCTTCTATCAAAATAGCACTGACTTTTGCAGAAGTTGCTTAACTTCTGAAATGTACCAATTTTGCCTCGAAAATTTCAATATCACTCTGGTTCCGCAGTTACGGGTTAAGTTGGTGTGTACTGGCACGCAGCTGCAGTGCAGTATTGGCATATCAACCTGTTCTACTGCTATTTAATAGCATAAATAGGAACTGTCCGGACTTGCCCCGACTTCGGGTTTAAATCCGGACGGGGTTTCAGAGGCTTGTAGAGGTGAACTGGCGCAAAGAAAATTTCCTCTCAAGATGGAAAATATGTATCTTGGCGCCTAGTTTCTAGAATCCGCTGGAATTTTTCATACTCCTACTGGTTTTAGAAATATTAAGGAAAAACGGCCAAATTTGTCCGGAATATGACACTTTGACGGTATGTACAGTTAAGAATAATGTTGTAAGTCATCATTTAGCCTTAAATATTAATGATACATAAAGTGGAATTTTCTTCCTTTTTAATAAAATGTGTTAAAATTTCTATAATTTTAGATGTTGCCGTTATGCTGGTTTCTGTTTGAAAATGAAACACAAGATACCTTCAGTGCTATGCTATCTTTGCTGCGTGCCAAATTGGGAACGTGGCAATTTCTCTTTGTTGTGTGTGATGAAATGGAATTGGAGGCTAATGCTTACAAAGCCGTATTTGGAGTTCAGATTGTTCGTTCTGTACACCAAAATGTAAATGTGAGTAAATTGGTCTATTTAAGGCTTATCTAACATCTTGGTTCAAGCACTTATTCTTTTTATAAAGATTTATTTTCTGAGTCCAAGAGCTTTAGATTAAAGGAAATACAACCAGAGACCTGAACATTTTTTTTAAATTTCTCAAAAACTTTTGGAATCGTGCTCAGAAGCTAAGTCATATCTTAGTGAGTCGAAAAATATTAAAAGTTGTTGTTATTTTAAACCAAAAAATTGCGTGACTTTTGCATAATTTGTTTAGCTCAAATAAACTAACAACACATCTACAATGAAGTAATTTCCTCAATCTAAAGTCTTCAAACTCTAAGAATAATGCATACACCATAAGCAAATAGTTACAAATATTTAAAATAAAACAACTGTTGTAATCAACCAGTCTTACTGCTACAACCTTATTAAAGAAATCTTGTACAATTTTTGAGCGGCATTCAGAACATTGCTTTACCAAAAGAAATATTATTGCTTCTCAAACGTAAGCTAAGATTCAATTGCTATTGTGATTACTGCTCATTATAGGATACCAAAATCATATTGTTAAGTCTTTACTTTATAAGTTCATGTCTTTATAACAATATTAAATAGAGCAAGTTCCAATTGTATGCTAAAAGCATAAGTATTCTTTTGAGAACTCGTAATTATGTTAACAAAAAAATTGAGGGTTTCCAGTCTAAGTCTTGGGGCTGGCTCATCCCTCTCCCTTTCCGCTTTAATAATTGTTGTAGTTGTCCCTCTTTTCATTACTTCAAAATCACTTCCAACAGAATCAGCAAATTATTTTAAGAGTTCTCATTTACACACAATTACACAGGCAAGACCAGTATTAAAACTACCAATTTATGACCTTTCCATATGCATACCTGCATATAATAATACAATTCACTGCATCACACATTCAAATCTTTGCAAAAGTATATTTAGATGTTACTATTCATGATTACTGCAAATTTCTTGTTTCAGAATATTACCAGACTTGCTGCCCCCCACATAGAAGCATTACGGCACACCCCACTGCACTGCAACCAATTCAAGCGCGTTATACAATTGTGCTTTGGGTTGCAGTTTTTGCCAAGAAGTCTGCTCCTTAAGGGATTGTTCATAGTGAAAAGGGAAGTTATGGAATGAGACAACATGGTTTTTGATCTTCTGTGGCCAATCATAGAAATGATAGCCGCTTCTTTGGATTTTTCAGTGTGTGGTTGTCCAGAAAAAACCAACTATGTTAGGTGAGCTAGTAATGTTAGACCTAACTAAAGATTAACCTACTGCTTTTCTTATTAACATTAACAAAAAACTCTTACCTTGTAGGCAAATTTTAGCACGACAGATGAAACAAATTTGCATTCAACACCAGAACAGAGCTCAACTTTTTATTGGTATGTTGCAAATAAAGTAAAATTATTAAAGGCAGTGCACTGTACAAATTCATTATGGTCTTATTCCAGGAGACAAATTTGCAACAATTTTACTAAACTTGTTCCACTTGCTATTCAAGGTAACATTCTTCGTATGGCGACAAACACTATTGAGGATGAGCACCTTCTTAGGCTTGGACGAAGACCTCTAAGTGCCAGACCATCAAGGATTTGCTCACCGCTTTCTGAAAATGCTCAAGTAATAGTGCTAACTAGAGGGTTACTGAGGCCGACACTAAACATTGACTTTCTTGTCTTCAACTTCCTTGAGAATGTGTCAAAATTAGTAGCAAATACTTCAAGCTTTTATGAAAGCAATTATGTGTACTAGAGATTATCGAATTCTTCATAGAAGGAATCCGTTTAAAACTGATGTCAATGTTATTTTTTGTGGAACTTCCCTAATTTTAATTATGTAGGAGATGAAACAGCTCATGTTGAGCAGTTCTAATTTATCAGTTTTAGTAATTTCTCTTAAGAAGAAAATCCCATTTTAGACTTTACAATCTATGGAACGTAAAATACTTTTATCAAACCCAGTTTTAAGCATGGTAAGAGTAGCTTCTTAATAACTTGTTGGTTATTTAAGTTGTGTTTGCGATCATCTCACAAGTATTGACTTTTATAAGCAGAAGCCTGATAAAGGAAGAAAATAATAAAATCTATAATGTTGGTTCAAGTTTTATTTCTTAAATATCTTCAACAAGACCAACTTATTCATGTGCGCCTGAGCACATTGGTAATGGTGCATGGCACCCCACACCGGGGTTCGGGGCAAGCCCGCCTACGCACGAGCCACCTCGTCATGCAGGTGTAGCAGACCCTATGCCAGCACACAGACAGAATAGAGTCAGGGACCCCCCTGCAAATGACACACTCCTCGCCTGCAGCTGGGGGACCTGCGGCAGCTGGGGGACCTGCGGCAGCTGGGGGAACTGCGGCAGCTGGAGGTGCTGCTGCAGCTGCGACTTGGGGTATGAAAGCAGCAGGCGCCATGACAGGTGCAACTTGAGCAGGTGCAATAACTTGAGGACCAGGTGCAACGGCAGCGGGGGCAGCTAGTGCACCTGCAGCAGGTATCATCTGCTGCTGTAGCATAGCTTCCACTTGAGCACGGAACTGCCTCTCAGCGTTGGTAGGTCTTCCCCGGCCACGGCGTGGGGTGTTCACCGGAGTAGCAGGGGGCAGAGGAGGCCAGCCACCAACTGTAAGGGAAAAATCATCATCAAAACTAAGTACTTGGTGAAGAAAAGATAGTGAAGAAAAGTGATATTGGTAAAACAAGTGAGCAAAATAAGCACAAGAATGTGTGCAGTTCATGATTTAAGACATCACATGGTTGAATTTAAACACCAATTGACATAGAACCTCAGTTACACACCACAATGTGTTAACCCGGGAGAAACTGGGAACTGATGTTAGCTGAAATTATCTGATTTTTGCTGATTTGGCTAACAGTTGACTGATCTATCTGTAAGTTAGCTGCCATGACTGATTTAACATGTACGGAAACTGACCATTATCTATTTTCCCGACCCTCAACTGACGTTAACTGACTAGTAAATTCAGTTTTGCTCAGTTATTATCATCTATTAGTCAGTTCAATTGATGCCTGAAATGAAGCTGCCATCTAGCTGACATCGTCGGCTTCAGATAACTTCAGGTACATGTCAGTTGAACTTTACTGATGTGCAACTGACAACACTTGATTTGAACATAACATGTCCACCTCAGCAACATTCAGTCTCATATCAGATTCCTGTCAGAGTCACGGAACATGATCGCGAGCTGACGAGCACCTGATGTTGCCGCGTCAGTAAAGTTCAGTAAAGGTCACATAACAACCAGATAGTCTGAATTTGATCTGTGGCTGACGGAACATGGCAAAGAGCTGAACATCAGCATCAGCAAGGGCTCAGTTAAA
Organism: Frankliniella occidentalis; assembly: GCF_000697945.3. Lineage (NCBI taxonomy): Eukaryota > Metazoa > Arthropoda > Insecta > Thysanoptera > Thripidae > Frankliniella > Frankliniella occidentalis. The sequence goes on along the minus strand of NW_026267584.1, from coordinate 63,611 downwards.
TTTTACCTAAAGTCGGTAAGTGCCGACCTGACCGAGTACTGAATGTAGCTGACTCCAGTCAGAAGCCTCAGTCAGGTACAAGTCAGCTAGAGATCAGCTCAACCGAACTGTAAGTAAGCTGAATAAAATTGATTTTAAAAAACACGCTGCAAACTAGAATATCAGCGTACGCTCAATTTGCACTCAGCTAAGTCCGCAGCGTGCCACTCGACGAGAAGCGGTTTAGCGCCTAGTAGGTAGGCAAGCCATGTTTGAGGCGTGCTTTGCGGGCTGGCTTTGCCGGGACTGCACGGGGTGAAGGGTGAGCTGAAAGGGCGGGTGGCGGGTGTGGCGACCGAGACGGGCACCACCAGGACAATCTCGGTCGAAGTCGTCAACTTTCCGCGCCGACCTCACCGGTGCCGCCACCGCCCCACACGGGACGAGCCGCTTGACCACTCAGTAGTGCATTAA
>NW_026267584.1:61930-63108 GCF_000697945.3 Frankliniella occidentalis | reverse complement strand
CCCCCTCTCTGCAATAGTCATACTGACAGCAAGTTTACAGGAAATTGTCTGTGAAATGATTTGCAAATGTTTTATCAGGAAGTGACTGAGTCTAACTCATGGATGTTATCTAAACGCTCCATCCAGAATGGGTAAACACGAGTCTCAGTCATGGTTCCTCTTGTGTATGTATACTGTACAAGTAAATTTAGTGGCCATTAGAAATTACAAAATTGAATTTTGTTCAAGACGTTTCAAGAAACTATTCTAAAGCTTTTATTTCTTGTGTTTGCATTCTAATGGATCTCATGCGAAGTATGATTGACAATACTGGCTGTGCTTACATCACTCATGGCATGTGTAGTTCGACAGTGGAAAGTTGTGTGTGGTTGTTTAGTTTTAGTTCCCTTTATTGTTCTCGTTCTATGCAACTGATACTTATTTGATAAGTGGAAACAGTAGCATTTGAAATTGGGAGTTCACATCGGTTATTTTGACTCACTATATTTTGACTTAATTTGACTTTGACCTCTTTGTACGCCTTTAACTCTGCCATTTCGCATCTGATCATCTCCACGAAGACCATCCCTTCTTATTTTGACTAAGGAATCCAAATATTGAATCGGAATGTATTTATTGCTTACTAGTCGGCACCCCCACCCCCCCTGATGAGAGCAGGATTTGTTTGTTGTATTATATAGCTTCCAAATCCGTTGTAGTACCAAAGCATTTGCTTTGCAAGGTTTAAACTGTGCAGGGCTGTATCAGAGAGTAGTAGCTATCGCTGTCTGCATTCAAAATCTGCAGGAATTAATTCATTGACACTTGAGCTGTTAGATGTGATTCATGTAGGTACTCACCCAGTGAGAAAAGTCGACGTCAAATCTATGTCTTTAGTCGAAATGACGTTATTTTTTTTACCACACGTCGAAATAGACGTCTATTTGACGTCTATTAGACCTCTACGCCATGGCTTCTCACTGGGAAGAAATGCCTAAACAATTTTTTTTTCACAATTTCGTACCTAATTGTGCACGAATTTGTACTAAAAGAGGTGTGTACGTTAGATTGTACATAACTAGACAGACAGACAGACGCGAAACTTTTTGATCATCACTGGAGTAATAGGCTTCGCTATCGCTCAGCCAATTATGTACTCTTTGTGCATTACTTTACACAAATTTGTACATATAATTCTG
>NW_026267584.1:60794-61832 GCF_000697945.3 Frankliniella occidentalis | reverse complement strand
GCCACTCGACGAGAAGCGGTTTAGCGCCTAGTAGGTAGGCAAGCCATGTTTGAGGCGTGCTTTGCGGGCTGGCTTTGCCGGGACTGCACGGGGTGAAGGGTGAGCTGAAAGGGCGGGTGGCGGGTGTGGCGACCGAGACGGGCACCACCAGGACAATCTCGGTCGAAGTCGTCAACTTTCCGCGCCGACCTCACCGGTGCCGCCACCGCCCCACACGGGACGAGCCGCTTGACCACTCAGTAGTGCATTAAGCAGGCCCTACTCGCAATGTGGACACGCTCGTCGAGCACAGCGAACGGCCAGGGGGTTGCCCGCCGAGCAGGCCGACAGAGTGCTCCTGAGCTCCGAGGACACGATGCTGGTCGTGCCGCCGAGCTGCTCCCGCGGAGCTTCAAGGACACGGTGCTGGTGGTGCTGCTGTTGGCGTTGGCCAGCGCCCTGCCCAGAGATTGTCGCGGGCAGGGGCACCGGGGCCGGCCGAGCCTGCCGATAGAGTGCTCCTCGGAGGACAAGGAGTTTGCTGTTTCCTCGTGTTGGCGACGGCCGGCGTCGGCCGACTTCCGCGGTGCACGGAGGACACGAAGTCGCTGGTGTTGGCGGCGGGGGCTGGGCCCCTCCGTTTCTGGCACCTCGCACCTCCAGTGCTGCCGAGCTGTCAGTGGGTGCAGGTGGTGCCGGTCGGATCCCCGCTCCGGGCCCATCGCTAGAGTCCTGCTTTACTTGAAGAAGACGAAGAAGGTGGTTCTGGTGCCGGGCCCGCCGGGCCTGGCGCCTAGAGCGCCCCAAAGTTTAAGGGGTGAAGTAGGTAATCGACGGCTCCCTCCTAAAGAATACGTTATGTACGGTACGTCTCTAAAAGATACGTTATGTACGGTACGTCTCTAAAAGATACGTTATGTTCAGTACGTCTCTAAAAGATACTACTAGTTTTGAGGTTATCAGGAGGTCAGTTTTGGCAGGCGATCCACATCTGTTAGAAGTTCAACCCAATTGTTCCAATGGCTGAAATATGCAGATGGGGACTCGAACTGTCATCTG
>NW_026267584.1:60398-60744 GCF_000697945.3 Frankliniella occidentalis | reverse complement strand
AGTTACCCCCTAGGAAACCATCAAACATTTTCTAAACTTAATATATTGTTTCGGGGTCACTTTTGTCAGAAAAACTCCCTCTAGCGCCTAAACGGTGAGAGAAAGAGCCAAACGGACGAAATTTTAGTCCATAGGGGTCTACTTTCCCAAGTTACCCCATAGGAAACCATCAAATATTTTCTAAGCTTAATATATTGTTTTTGGGCCACTTTTGTCAGAAAAACTCCCTCTAGCGCCTAAACGGTGAGAGATAGAGCCAAACGGACGAAATTTTCGCCCACAGGCCTCTACTTTGACGAGTTACCCGTCAGGAGACAATAAAAAAAAAATTTTTTTTCCACTTCTT
>NW_026267584.1:40176-53858 GCF_000697945.3 Frankliniella occidentalis | reverse complement strand
GACGCGTACTCCACATAACGTATCTTTTAGAGACGTATCGTACATAACGTATTCTTTAGGAGGGAGCCGTCGTAATATACATGGAAGTCCCTGACCTCCTTTAGGCCATTTGCATTCACATTTGTATGTCCTGACTATTTGCTTTATGAATATGTATGTAGTACAATTGGTGCTTTGGTTTGTTAAGTGAGAACTGAACACCATTCAGAAAAAGAAAGTCAGGTAAAAGTTTCCTGCATTTTTTTTTATTAGGAATTCAAAATTTAGAACATGAAGTAGAGACTAAATGCAACATTTCTTAAACTCAATTCTAACGCATTCATTGAACAGGAGAAATTTTTGGATACGAGTGTAATTTGTAATATAGTGAAAATTATAAAACCAATAGTTAGAGTACTTTAAAAAACTAATCTGGTACAGTATAGGTATTGTTCTCACAAACGTAACTTTTGCCATCAAAGTTAACATAATAGAGCATTTTTAAAATATTCTCTAAAGGGATGACAGTAAAGGTATCCACTAATTGAAATCTCTGAATATGTGGGATAATTTTTTTCCCAATATAATATGGCTCAACTGATGCCTCCTGAAGTAAAGCAAAAAATTTTGGTGGACAGAAACACTTATGTTTACATTTGCATTTTGGACAAACTTTCAAAAACTCATCAATAATTCCATACTTTGTGCAATTTTGTTTATATGTGCAAACATATGAAATACTGTTTTGACACCTTGTGTATGATCTGGAAACAAATAAGTCTGACCCTTTCTTTAATTTTGAAAATAACATAATTTGACAATTATCAATCTCAGTTAGTTCCAAAGCACTTCTTCTCAAAACTGATATGCTGTTGACATTGCATTCCCTATATTTTCCTACAGAAAATAGATCATTACTAATTCTCTCTTGAAAAGCTAGCCTCAAAGATGTTGGGTGCAGTTTACTTTCACAGTACTGCTTGACATCTCCAGGAGGAAGTGGGTTTACTTTTTCATGGAACCGCATGAATAAGAATGCACAATTTGCTACTTGAGAATGAACGTATCGGGTACCATGAACCATTTTGAGTAACTTGCCATTCATGGACTCGAAAGGAAAGCAAGACACTGCTCCAATTGGGCCTAAGTTAGTAACAATGAAAACTAAATGTTGCAGTAAATGAATAACAATAGACATATACTTCTCTCCATAAAGTTTCTGAAACTCTTTTATGAATCTGATGATCATCTTATCACAAGCTGCTAGATCACTTCGCACAATAGAAGCAGACGTTAATTTATTCACAGCCACAACTAGATCTGCATAACTCTCCAAATATTTGTCTGGCAGAATGTCTTCAAGAACTACCAGTGAAAGTATCATCATGAAAATAAAGTATTGATTACCCTTCCAGTGTACAACTTCATTACCACCAATAGCAGAGACATTTCTCTGCACAAAATTGGGTAGCTTGATTTGAGACAGTCTACGATCAACCAGAGGTAAGAACTTTCTGATAGAAAAATCCTCTGAACTGTGTTTAGAATCAAACCACAATGTGAGCATCTTTTTTTCCACGCCCAAATAAATTGTGTGGAGATCGTCAATTACCATTCCACGAATTACATCTGGCATCAACTTAAATAGAAAGGAAGGATATTTCACTCCATGGATGTCTGTCTCAGGCTTTCTCAGTTTAAGAGATTGTTCACCAAGTTTCTCAGTTTCTGAATGATTTCTTAAGCCATACTCTGAATATTTATAAACAATAATTTTTTTTTGTTTTTTCAGCCTCAGCTAGTTCTCCCTTATTGTTTGTTCCAGCATTTTTTTTGGTCTTTGCAGTATTATTTTTCTTCTTTTTTTCACAAGAACTTCCACTTTGTTGCCCGGATGCAAGCAAATTTGACAACCACATGCACCAGACTGCTTCATTCCCATAAACTTTGCTTTGGCTGGAATATCAAGAGCACCACTGAGCAGGATTCCTCTGGCAACTGAAGTTGATGACGAATCAGGAGGGTTGATAGGGAAACCTCTGTATACTGCTTTTAATGTTGTAAGAAGTGGCTCAAGAATTTTGTTTGCAATAGGATTTGAACCAAACCACAGTCCACCCAGCAACATGTTTTCCTTCTTAATTCTCAGCTTGTAAGGAAGCTCATTAATCATAAAATATACAGGCCACAATGAAGAATTTTTGGACTTAAAAACTGGAATGCCATCAGAGTTCCAAGTCATGGAGAAATTATGAGGTAACGATGGGCCCAAAAAGCCATTTTCAATTTGCTCCTGGTACAGCTGTGCATCATAAATGTCTTCAATATTAGAGTTTTCTACCTTCTTCCTCGTGTATGGATATTTTAAGTTGTTATAAAATGATCTCTTGGAAAACAAGGATTGGAGTTGCGGAATGAGATCCATCTCCAAAAAGAAACTAATACCTGGAGAGTCTGGATGCCCCTTCTTTCCCTTGTTTGGGCAAGTGCTTTTTTCAGAGGGTAACTTTTCAAGACAGGCTGAGCAAAAGTAATGGTACTTCAAGGGGGCCTTTAAATCAGAGAAAAACTTATTAAAAAAATCAAGGGATGTCTTCATATGGCTTTCCTCTTTTCTGCAGTGGAGACTGATCAGACCGAGTAGGTCAATAACTTCTTGTTTATTTGGTTGATGTCGGAAAATAAAACCTAAAATAGCTATGCAGCTTTCACTTAATCTGATGGGGCACTTTCTATACAGAGGAGGGTCTATTACATTTTTTAACTGCTCGGAGTCTAGATCATCTTCTTGATCAGTCACTTCTCCCACTTCACCCTCATCACTAGAACTGTCCGAATAATTACTTGTACCTGCATCAAGTCACAGAAAGGAAAAAAATAATAATAAAATAGAATTGGGCTGCACTTCTTTAGATGAAAGCAATCTCTTAGTTGACTCACCACTTTCACCATAATCACTAACATCACAACTCAAATCTGATTCAACATCACTGCAGCTGGAGTGTGATTCAACATCATTTTCTGTAAGTATTGTTGTAAATAATTAATGCTTTCATCTCTATCTATGTCACATAAAATATATATGAGAAAACAAGTGAGAACTTACTATCAAGCAGTTGCGCAGAATCTTGGCTGTTGATCAAATCAAAACTTCCTTCCATATCCACAACGGAATTCAATCCTTAAACAATTAAAAGCAAACTATTACAAATATTAAAATTGGAACATAATTTAAAACTAAATAGAGAATATAGGATATTGTTAATGCATGATCCTAAGAAGAAAATCTAAATACCTGCTCCCACTAAATTTGTACTGTAATCCATGCTTGTTGTAAGCTCAACTATTTGACTTATAGATGACCCATCACTACTCGGGTCCTTTGCTTTAAGCAACGGCAATTTACTGCTTGGCTCTTGACAGAATGAAGATTGTGCGTCTTCATTTAAATAGGACAGTTGTCGACAAAAACCTGAGGGAAAATATGTTACCAATTAGGATTACATTCTTAATGTAAACATTAAATATGATCACTTAGCTAGCTAGAATACAAACTTGTTTGGACTTCACTGTCGCTAGCAGTATCGAAAGCTGATTCAGAGTCAGGGACACTGCTGTATATACTGCTGCATGGCATAGTATCATTTTCAGATTGAAAAGTTGAGATTTCACTTCCTGAAAATCCATTAATAAATCAGTAATTTAAAAAATAATTTCAACATATAAGAAGTTGGTACCACCACTCGAAACTTTACATATCTGTGCCAATGTAGGTTACGTACCTTGAGACAACTTGAAAGGGGAACTACACACATCATCATCGTCGTCACTCGATAGTGACCTCTTACTGGACATAATAATACAAGCTATAATGAGTGACAACACCAATAACCAGAGATATGACCAAACATTAAAGATAACCTGTTGACACAAACACAAAACAAGTCGGAAATTTATCAGATCTACCTAAAGTACGAAACACAAACTAGAGGGCGCCACTCGTTGATCTCCCCACCGCTGATTGGCTGCGAGATTTGAAATAATTGAGAGCAAATTCCCTGGCAGACTATGCGAGTCACAGCGAGTACTCTTACTCAGTGAAATAATAAACCAGGATGAAATTTATTTGATTCTTTCTGAATCCTAGAACACTTTCGAACTTTTTATGGCGATAAAAGTTGTTTGATCTCGGAGCATTCGGTGTTCGTATTGGCCGTCTTCGGTCACACTCCGACTCCGACGACGTCCCGACGGTCCCGCCCTCCCGCCATTTCTGACTTGTTGAGTAAGTATACGAGAGTTGGATTGTCCTAACTTGTGTCGTAGTCTGTCCATTTACCTAGAAAAAATGACCAACTTGCGGTTTTAATAGTTTGTAATGAGTAAAATCATGATCACAAGAGATCAGTTGTTGAGTAGGCGCAAAGTTTCTAGGGTGCTGGACTTCGGAGGCAAGTATAATTGTCACAATCTCAACGTCGCAAACCGAAAGGCCTGTAGACTGAAACGTCAGCCTTTTTTCCTTACTAACGATTATAATATGAAGGTTTGTTTGCGAGTTTCCAAGTAGACTACTCAGTCAGTATTCTTAAAATAACATGTGTAGTCGAGCGACATTCACATAACCTGCTCGAGGTTATCTAAGTTTCCAACAGAACTAAACCCTACAATCAACAGCACCTATCAAAATGCAGCAAATTATTCTGTTATATGACAGTAATAGCTTTATTGTTTCGCTTTACTTTTCTTCAGAATCTACATCAGGCACCACCATGAAAAAGAAGGCACCTGATTCTAGGAGTGCCCCAATCAAAGGTATGGAGGTTAAAGCAATTCTGTTTGCAAACAACTTTTTTTTGTTGTATTTTTATCCTTTCACAACCTTCAATAGTTAGTTTGGCGAACACTTATTACGCCAACATAAGTAGATTTTATCATGTTTGTCGGCCTATATTTAATATTAATATTTATATAAATATCACATTCTAGCAAACTACAAGATACTGCCGTTTTCTTGTAGTACATATCTTGATTTCTTCTTGCAGGCTCTAAGCCCTCACCAGGAAAGGGCACTTCTAAGCCATCAAACAAAACAGGATTTAGTAGATCTTCACCGGGTAAAGGCCCTAAACAGCATGCACCTGGAAAGTCAGGATTAGTGTCTCCAAAAGGGAAAGGCTCAGGACCCGCAGATAATGTCCAATCCCAAGCGCGTCGCAGTGATAGAAACCCAGCTCAAAGAAAAAAGGAAGTGTTTAATCTTGAAACAATGAACTCGACTGAGTTTGATGCATTGATAGGGGAATCAACATCCCCAGAGGCTAAGCTAGCTAATGAAGAAACTGTCAGCCAGGAAAAACGGGGATCAGTTATTTTTCAAAATTCTCTATCAGCACTGGGATCTACTGTTGTTACTACACCCAGCATTTACAATGGTTTGTAGCTGCTTCATGTTTCTTTGTTATCTTATTTATGGGTTTTGGCTCTGATACTAATACACGACGTGCATTTTGTTTTTAGAAAACAATGGTACTTCTGTTTCCGTCAATGCTGCGAATCAAGATGACAGTAACATTGTCTCCAATGTTGGAATAACTTTGAATCAAAATGACAGTAAGTGCATTTTATTTTCCATTTGATATAGTGCTCAGTTTCATATATTGGCCAAATCATATATCACTTAATTTATAGAGAGTGCATTCTGATAAAAATTCATTCAAACTTTTATAGAAAGTTAAGTTTGTCAATCAGATTTTTTAAATGATTACATTTCGTCCAGAAGTGAGACTTTTACTGTTACCATGCCAGTTCACAAATTAACTTTCAGCTGCACTAAAACATAAACCTAAATCTAATTGCATGTTTGAATGTCCTTTTTAATCACTATATGGTCACACTCCCATGTTAGTAAGATATGACTATGTGCACTCAATGTTCTAAACAAACTTAATAACTTCCCAATGTATTCAAATATTTATATCTTGCAGATTCCACTTCAACCGCTTCTGTTTCACTGCAGAAAGAAAAGAGATCATTATCTCGTCTGAGTCCCCAGGAAGGTGCGAGTTCAAGCCAGAGCACTACTGTGCCCGTTAAAAGTCCAGAGAAGAGTCCAGTCAAGAGTCCAGTCTCAGAGGAAAGCCCAGTGAAGATAACACCATTCAAGAGTGTTACCCACACACAGCCAGAATATTCACCTCGTAACACTCCTACACGCTCCAGAAATAGTTCACCGACCAGTGGTTGTAATGGTGTGTTGAATAGCTCTCTAAGTGGGAGTACTACGGCTGAGTCACCACCTCGAACTGTCTGCGAAAATTGCTTAGGTAAGATACAAATATTGTACATCTAATCTTGTTATTTGCTATGCATGTCAACATCTTTACAACATATTTCTATGTTGCAGGTTTGTTGACAGATTTAAATGCTTTAATTCAGCGATTTACGCCAGGAAAGCAAGGACGAATTCTAAATCAACAAACTGCTTCAAATTTTCAGCTTGAACAGGTGGGAATTGTGAACTTAAATCTTAATTCATCCCGTATAAGATTTTCCTTACTAGCACTACATCAAATATTTTTTTCTTATTCTTTTATTTGTTTTTGCTAGATGGTGCCCCTCTTCAAAGGATCCAAAACTCCTGTCCCTCTGTCAAAGCGGAAAAATTTAAAATACAAAATTAAGACTTATAGCCCTCAAGAACTTGTGGATTGTGTGATGGACATGCTGTACAAACCTGAAGAGATGCAACGTATGTCTGCCAATGTGAGAACTCAAAATTCTGTAGCAATGGATGAAGCTGTCAAGGATGATATCTTGAGTAAGTTATTTAAAGTTAAAAGCCATGAGAATGAATTTTAGACTCAGCCTTGGTTTTGTTAGTTCCTGAAAATGTGTGGGCACAAACAAGTAATTTTAAAACTAGCCCACTGTTTCAATACCAGTCAGTGGTCTTCAAACTGTAGCTGTCAAGCCTCACTAACAATATTTTTAGGTTGATGCCAAAAGGAGTTAAATAAAAAGAACAATTTGAACTTAAGAAAAATAATGTAGCACCAATATTCACAGTGGGGCCTATACTTCTGGCCATAATATTTGCAAAAATTTCAGTGCGTCAATTCATTAAGGGCCAGATCACTCCTTGCCACTGAAATATGGGACCAATGGGAGTGCAATTGAATCTGTCCTGGCAGACCCTACCAATTTAAAATTATTTCCAGGTTGTACATTATAACTGATTGCATCTAAATTTGAATTCTCTCTTCTTTTTTGCAGCTTTTGTGTCAGTAAAATATGATGCTGAGACCTTTGAATTTGATAAAGCAATACTCAACAAGATTATTAATTATAAATGCTACAAAGTGCGACGCCTTTTGTGGAAAAAAAAAGGATGGTAAAACTGTTAATGTCAGATCTCCATTGAAGAAAAAAGTGTCCCGCAAAAGTAACTCAGCACCAAAGAAATCACCTGCTAAACAGAGAAGTCAGATAAAGAAGCAGAATCAGTCTGGCAGAGCAAAGTCTCTAAACCCAAAACACAGCAATCAATCAAAGACTACAGTTTATAGAAATGAGAAGTTAAGTGGAAAGAAACTCAAACCCCCACTGAAAGAAGTGGTAAGTTTATGTCTACTTACGCAGTTTTGTAAACTTTGTACTAGGAACATTGTTCTTATACAACCTAAAATTTCTTGCAGACAAGGAGACGTTCTGAAAAAACTGAACATTCTGGAGATTTGACTGCGAAGAGTAAAAGGAAATTTACTCCAGAGCGCCCTACATTTGGCATCAAAAAGCCTCGCCCTGAACTGGTATGTTAACTTTTCTTAATTGCTTCATCGATCACTGCCAATTGACATCTTTATTCTTAGTTTTTATATAACAAATGTTGTTATTTTTTAGGTAAGGCAGGCCGCGTTGAGACAAGAGATGGAAAAAAAAAAGACAAAGAAAAAAAGTAACCCGGTCCCCAAACCACAAGATCTGGAGTTAATATCAAGCTCTGATGAAGATAATAGTGATTCGGCATACAGAAAACTAATTCGATCTGAACAATCCTATGAAGACGATCTGACTGACACCCTAATGGAAAGCTTTAATGATGACAGTGGCAAGGACTCTTCTGGTGGCGAGTACGATAATGATGAAGAGGAGGAGGATAATGATGATGAGGAGGAGGAGGAGTCATAATAGGAGGTTCCTATAGTTTTCACAATGTATTTCAATATTTTTTTTTTATCTTTACATTTAACCTTTTTGAGTTAATAAACAACATTTGCATACAATGTATTTTGTTCTTCAATTTTTTATCTTCACACTGCTGTAATATAAACAGGGTTTAAACAATTTATTTTCGAAGGAAGAAAGAATGGGAACGGAGGGGGAGGGGGGGGGGTGATTTCTGGTCCTAGGTACTTTTTTCAGTGAGTTCACCGTTCTGATCCACGGCTACCACACGATCACTAGCAAAGCACATGAGATCATTCCAGCAATATGCCATACGCCACTCGACGAGAAGCGGTTTAGCGCCTAGTAGGTAGGCAAGCCATGTTTGAGGCGTGCTTTGCGGGCTGGCTTTGCCGGGACTGCACGGGGTGAAGGGTGAGCTGAAAGGGCGGGTGGCGGGTGTGGCGACCGAGACGGGCACCACCAGGACAATCTCGGTCGAAGTCGTCAACTTTCCGCGCCGACCTCACCGGTGCCGCCACCGCCCCACACGGGACGAGCCGCTTGACCACTCAGAAGTGCATTAAGCAGGCCCTACTCGCAATGTGGACACGCTCGTCGAGCACAGCGAACGGCCAGGGGGTTGCCCGCCGAGCAGGCCGACAGAGTGCTCCTGAGCTCCGAGGACACGATGCTGGTCGTGCCGCCGAGCTGCTCCCGCGGAGCTTCAAGGACACGGTGCTGGTGGTAATGGTGATCTCGTCGGCCTTTCCTCTTGAGCGCGGATGACTCGGGACGCCATGCAGTAGGTGGTGCCGGGCCGCGGAGCTCCAGCCAGCCGACAACGCCGGAGCCCATCGGGTGTGGCGGACGACGCAGGTCAGGTCGTGCTCTGTCGAGGCTCTTCTTGGAGTAGGACACGAAGCACGCTTGGGAAAGGGGGGGTGGGCTAGAAGTTTGAGGTCGACCGAGCTAGCGGCGGGGCGGGTAGCCGCGGCGAGGTCACCGTCAGGTAAAGTGATTCTAAACTGAATTTTACCTGATTTAAACGTTAATGCTGACCTGGAACTGACCATTGCGAACTGTTGCTGATCGCGTCGACTTTACTGATCAAAGCTGAACGGAGGTTGACAAGTTGCTGATGAGCTGATTTTGACTGGTCAGTAACTGAGTTATGCAGCTTGACCGGATTCTGAACCTGATCTTGGATCAGCGTACCTACAGTTAAATGCTCGCTAATAGTTAGAGTACATCATCTATAAGTTGAGCTAGATCAGCAAGTGCAGCTAAGTGTCAGTTAAAATCAGATAAAAGCATCTGAGCATCAGTCAAACGACAGTTAACTTTTATTAACTGACAGCTATAATCAGCTGTAATTCAGCTCTTTTTTTCTCCCGGGAAGAAAATGCAACACTTGAACTTTAATGTAAACTGAAGTGCAAACTTAAACACTTGTTTTACCAGTGTAGATGTTCTAAGGAACTTAAGCTATACATACCATTCCACATGCCAGGAGTTGTGGCAACGACAGAAGGGGCTGGTTGTTGCTCGGGAAAAGTTGGCTCGGAAGCTGAAAAAGGCAGTACAAGTTACAATACAGCAGTGTCTTGAGACAGAGCTACAATTAATATTTGGGCTGTATACTTTGATAACAATTTGTGTTATAAAAGAAATAATTTGAAGTTCAACGATTATATTTCACTTTTAAACTACTCCAATAATAATAGTTTTCAGAATCATAACTCATTAACCAAAAATATTAGTTACCTCACATTAGTTTGATGTCCAACTCATGATAAGGGAGTTTACCACTAAGGCAAGGTAGACTAATGACATGCACCATACACTAATTATGAATTTCTGATAAAACCACAACTGTGTTTCAATTTGAAATAACAAAAATCATGAGGATATTATCATGTGACAACTATTTTGGGGAGAGCAGTTACGCATAAGGAATATGTAGATATATCTGGAAGTTCTCGTTTGCAGTCGTCTGATCGTGGCTCAGCACCACGACCAGACTTGGATACCCGCAGCAGAAGGAATTTAAGCAATGGCTGTCAATGTAGGCGTCACAATGGACCCTCAGTTTGACACATTTCTGCTAACCTTGAAGTCTTGTAACGTCACATTGAGTCACAATGACATCAGAGGTTGAGTACAAACAGACACCAAAAGAGCCACAACAGTTGCAGCTCGGATTTCTGATGAATGGTAAAGGGCAACGGAGGTAAGTGTACTTACGGGAGAAATGGAAATGATAATGAATGTGAACAGGAGAAGAATCACGGGCAGGAGGAGCTGGTTCGGCGGCCACTGGAGCTGGAGCCTCTGCAGCTGGAGCCTCTGCAGCTGGAGCCTCTGCTGCATCGGTCTGAGTCCCGACATCAGCTGCAGAAAAAAAAGGTGAAAGTAGTACCATCCTAACGTCATACTTGTCAAAGCACGAGCAACACGTGAGTTTAAAGGCAAGAGAACGATGAAAGAAAAATACAAGCGTGGGCTGGTCTGCCTCTGAAAGTGGTAGGTAGAGGGGAACACGTGTTCGAGGCGCGACGAAATACATTCTAACCCAACCAAGCCACCGACCAAATTGGATAGAGTGCAATACAGCGCATAACGCGTATATCCAAGCTGGCAATCGAATAGGAACCACTGCCTAACGCATTTAACATACAATATCAATGGCCGATAGAAAGATTTCATTGATTCGATAGAAAGATTCCATTGATACGACAGAAATAATCTTGTGAAGTCGGGATGAGCCATTCGCGAGACTCGAGAAGCATAAAACAGAGCGTGCTTAAAAGCATACTTCATTCTCTCACACACAAAACCTAGAATTAAACTTACGCATTTTTACTCAGCACTTCACTTCACTCTTCCAAAACGAGAACAGCGGCACGTCCACCACTCGCGACGGTCACAAAGAAAGAGACAGAGGAACCGGAATGGTGGGCGACAGTGCTGCGCCCTCGCGGTCGTTGATGTAAAGAGAGACGAAACAACAACATCAACGAGCAGCAGAAGCAGCAGACGGTTTCAACTGCAACTATAGTGCCAGCCTCAATTTACCCCATTTTTTTCTACATTTGGTGGAGATGTTGCGTGTTAAGTGTGCTCAATCATTATTTCACCATCCGACGGTTACCACACGTATTTTACACAGGTTAGTGCTCCACCTTTACACTATCTTAAAAAAACATAAGGGTCTGAACGCAAGCAAGGAACGGCTTTAGAATGAAGTCAGTATAAAAGGGTTATGTTCTAATTAATTTCCTTGCCAGGCAACAGAGGTGTACACAAATTTACTATTCAGAGTAAATTATTATTACAAGTGGTTGTGTTTTAAATCCTGTGAAAACACCACAGTCTATTTATCTTTCATGTGTACACCAGTCAAACTTCCCCTAAAGGAAAGGATGAGGTAACATTGTTACAGCAAAAGGAATCATGTTAAATTACCAGACCAGGGTATTTCAAATATATTTTTGGTGACTTTCTATGTTTGGCGCCCCACTGGCTGTAGTCTGTGGCAGGGTCAAGACTTCCCACTGAGCAACGAAATGTCCAGACTGATGTCAGAACGATATCAGTTATCAGAAACGTGTTAATTTCAGGACCGTATTTTTATCAATCTGATGCCAAAACCGATTTCTTATGTCTGATGTCATTTTGATATCGGTCTGATATTACATTGCTAACTGGGTTTGTCCCTGTCTGCTCCCCTACATAACATAGTAGCAACCTCCTCTCCCCAAGCTGATTGACCATTCCAGCCCATTATAAACATACATCAAATCGAAAACACATTTTTCTTTATTAAAAACCAGCTCTAGTAGTACTACCTAAAGTGCTCTCCTGGTGCTCATGTACCCTGAACCCACGGGAACGGGTATGACCGGGGGGGGGGGGGGGACTGCTCCCATTGCCAGGGTCCTACGCCCTGTGCAGACGTTGACCCCCCCACCCCCTCGCCGCACTCCCGTACCCCCCACCTACCTCACGTGACAGATTTTGCAACACGGATTCCTTGCCGAGCTAGTTATTGTGATCGAACATAGTATAGCCTTCCCTCCGGCGTTCCTGATGGTGATGCCCCTACAAAAGGGATGGCGTCGAGCACTCCACCCTCTCCTCCAATCATCCTTTCCTCGCCCCTTTGCCAGTCTTTGCCAAAGTGGGGTGCGTATTCGGTGATCTCCGTGATGCCCCCCCCCCCCCTTTTCCCCGCGTTCAGCTGCCTGCGACACCGAGCTGCGCTCACCAGAACAAGCTCACCGACGAAGTCCTGGGCCACGGCCTTAGCCGTAGTCGCCGGCTTCCCAGGAGTCGCGCCGCTGGAAGGTCGCATTCCCTACCTCTAGAAGTTAACCAGACTTTCTCTCATGAATGGCACTCGTTGTGGTTGTGATATGGGTCCTGCGGCTAAGCGGCCCGCGGGCCACTTGTCATTCGCGCTCTCTCACTCACGGCCACCGGGCACTGTGCGCTGTCGTCCGACGCCCTGCAGGCCGTATCGCACACCCCCACGGGCACGCCGCTGCCCACGCCCATACGTGCTGGACCGAGGTTGTGGCGTTGTGGCACCAAACCGAGCAGCGGCGAGCCTGACTTGAACACGAACAACACGGTCCGGGAGCTGCACCTGCTGCAGCACCGCACTGTACTGTAGTAGTTGGCCTGCGACACGACGAAGACGTAATCGGTGAAGGGCTCTATAGAACGGCGACCTCCAACTCGGCAGCGTACGTGACGGCCACTCGGCAGCGTGATCCCGGCCGCACCATGCACATGCACTACTCGGCAGGGTAGGGTTGCAGGTACGCACTCAGACCAGGGCGACATGTACGGCTCCCTTCCAAGGTATTCGCCCACGCCCTGAGGCCTGCAGGGCCCGTGGCAGGTGTTGGTTCGGCTGCCTACTCCGCGCGGCGCTGTGAGTGTGATAGGTTGCCTATGCACCAGGCAGCTGCGCAGGCCTCACGCGCACAGGGGGAGAGGGCCGCCCGCTGTTCCATGAAAGTATGGAGAGAAGAAAGATTTCATCCATCAACGGATATTGTTGTATAAATGACGACACCATTCGCAGCCTCACATCTTCCTGGCAACAAAATGAGGATGTTAATTATTATTGTCATGATATTGTCATGCCGTCCTTTAAATCGCCAGAGAAAAAGTCACAGGGGAATAACTTGCCTTCGTAGAGGTGTCGAGTGTCGAACCCACCGCGACTGAGTTGTTTTAAGGATACGGTGTGTAACCTAACACAATCACGATTACACTCACGCTCGAGCACGTGCGGGTTTAGGCCGTTTGAAATTTACCGCCATTTTAGTTCATCGCCTTGCCGACAGGTAGCGCGCAACGACACTAAAGAAACTGTGCTACACAGCGAAATCTCTCCCGCGATGAGAAATAACGCATGCAGTACGATCTGAAATTCGCCTCATGAAAAATTTATCGTGCATCTTGCGAGGTTATAGTTCGTTTCTCGTAACCACGACTGAGCTGGACGCCACACAAAATTATAC